>NW_006399782.1:21200513-21215203 GCF_000299155.1 Elephantulus edwardii | reverse complement strand
CACCCACATTTTACAGATGAGAAGAGTAAGATAAGCTACATTGAGATTATAATCCTGCAACTAATAAGTGCAAAAGTATTATTTTAATTGCCTTGAGGGACAAGATATCAAACAGTAATTTTGGAGGCTAAAAGAGTAGATACACTACAGAAATATCATAGAATTGACCATATTTTTTAAACTTTTAGTTGACATGCTTATGATAGGCAAGTTGGTTTAATAAGGCTTATGCTTTGCTTGTAAATTCTTTTTTTTTAATCTCAGTTTCTTTAGCCCTGGGATCCCTCAGTTTCTTGACTACCTTCGCTCCCCTTGGTTATTTGTCATACTCTGTTCTGGCTTGCCTCTATGTCTGTGCTGTGATTGGATTTAGGGCATACTCTACCTTAACTGTTATCATTAATGTAACAAAGAAAGCCCTATTTTCAAACAATTTTATGTCCACTGATAACAGGAGTTAAGATTTCAACATGTTTGAAGGCAGAGTTCAATTCATAATAGTAACTATGTGATCCATGTGCACATCTTTGCATCTTACCTGTCCAGGTATAGGAGGCACTTGATTGGTACTGTAGTCAGAGTGCCAGAGAGACCTTGAATGAAAATATGCCAACAACTAAGCCCTGTCATTCATCTGCCTATATTCCAGGTTTCTTCACAGAAAGTGATTCACCAGAATCCCGGAAGAGCTCCACTCAGAAAGTACACAAAGAAATTAAACTGGAAAGCACGAGAGACGGGCTTTGAAAAGTTACCAACAAAAAACCCTTAGCTTTCAGTGTTAGCTGAAGAGTGCCATTCTCTTTCCTCAGTTCCTGCATCTGGAGCCTGGTCAACATCTCTGAAGGACTACATTCACCTCAGAGTTTTCCATGGGGTTTACTGAGACCTTCATTGATGTCACTCTGTGTCATAACAAATTCTTTGCCTTTCTTATTTTGCTTAGCTCTTTTGAAAGGGATCTCAAGAGAATTCCCTAATAACTTCCTGCACGATGATCTTTTTTCTCAAAGCTTGCTTTCTGGAGAACCTTAGATGAGACATGAGCAGTCCCGTTCTCTTCTGTAACAACACACTGAGTCAGAATGAATGTAACAGCAATGTGATTAACATGTTGTAAGGTGTGCTCAAGTTGAGTCTGGCTCATAGTATCTCAGTACAACAGACCGAAACCTTGCACAATCCTGTGCTGTCTTCACAGTTTTCACTGCTCCTATGAAGTGAAGTTGTAGTCACTGTCAAAGTCCATCTTGTTGAGTATCTTTCTCTCTTTTCATGATCTTCCAGTTTCCCAAGCCATGATGTCCTTTTCCAAAGACTGGCCTCTTTTGATAACATGCCCAAAGTATCTAAGACAAAGTCTCACAATCCTTATTTATAAATAAGTACTCTGGCTCCATTTCTCCAGAGACTGTGGAGTTAGCAAGCATTCATAAATGGCAATTGGATTGGGCACATCAGCTGTTAAGGACTTCTTTAAAGTGCTAAAGAACAAAAACGTCACCTTAAAGACTCAGGCATATGTGGGCCACACTATGGTATTTTTAATTGCTTCATATGCATATGAAAACTGGATTATTAATAAAGATTACAGAAGAAGAATTGTGCCTTTGAATTGTGGTTTTGGAAAAGACTATTGAATATCCATGGATTTTCAAAGAGAACAAACAAATCTGTCTTGGAGCTGGTACAACCATCAAACTGCTTAGAGCCTTGAATGATGAAATGCCATCTCATGTAATTTGGGCATGTTGTCAAGAAGGACAAATTTTGGGAAAAGACAGTTCTGGCAAAGGGAGAATCAGAGAAAGAGGAGAAGACCTTCAACAAGATGGATTGACACGGTGACTTTAACAATGGCTTGAGAGTGTCAGCTGTCTTGAGGATGGCACAGGATCAAGGTTCAGATCTATCTGTTGTTCAAGGCCACTGTGAGTGGTAGTCAACCTGATAGCACCTAACAATACACGTCATGGTCAACTTGGCGGAGTCCTTACAAGAACAACAACAAACCAGTGTCAGGGAAATGTTTATGGTTGGAATCACACTTGTATGTCATCTTGAAGCCTGATGAGAGTTTAGTGGGTGAGGAAAGTGGAGGGCACGAAGATGCTGGGAATTATGCTTAAGTTGACAATGGTCAGGCTGATGAATGGACTTCACTGGAGCAGTCAGGGTTAAAAGCAGACATAGGTTGGGTCCTGACTTTTACCACTTGCTAGCTGTGTGCTATCTTTGAATTGTGATGTTAGTGAAGAATATTGAATACACCATGGACAAAATAAACAAATAAAAGAAGAAACAAATCTGTCTTGGAAGAATTATAGACTGAGTGCTCCTTTGAGGTGAAGATGTGACTTAATGTCACATATTTTGGGAACGTTATCAGGGAGGACCAATCCCAAGAAAAGGACAACACACTTGGAAAAGTAGATGCCAACAAAGAGAATCAATATCTTCAATGAGAGGGATTGATCTGGTGACTACAGCCATAAGCTTAAGCACAGCAGAGTTTGTGATAATGGTACCCAGCTCTATTGGGGCACCTGACCACTATAGAGAGCCATGTGAACTTGTAGTTCTCTGTGACTGTCTTCAAGATAGTTGTAAGATTAATGAGAGCCTCTGAATAAAAGGCTTAGCATATGGAAGAAATCCATAACATTGTTTTTGTTAGGTGCTGACAAGCCACTTCCAACTCATGAGTCCCATTAGTGACATAAAGAAACGCTGCCTGATCCTTCACCATTCTCAGAGTCACTGCTGTGCTGGACCCCATTATTGCAGCCCTGTGTCAATCCAGCTCGCCAACGTCTCAAATCAGTAGACCTTAAATTAGGGAGATTGTCCTCAGTGCAATTCACCTAGTCAGGTGAGCCCTTAAAAAGGGCTGGACTCTTCCTGGGAAAAGAGATTCATTTAGAGTGAGAGTCAAAAAAAGGAAGATTTTCCATTGCTGTGATGGTTGTTAGTTTTTGTTGTTGTTTTTTTTTTAAATAATAAAATTTTCTATTTTATTGTGATTTTAACAAAAGTTTGCGGAAAGTTGGATTTTTATTCATTTCCCCCCCCCATTTTCCTCCTTTCCCCCAGTGGCCCCCATTTACTTTCTTTTTTAAAATATTAATTTATTGTTGCATAATTTGCTCCCTTCCTCCTTCCCCTGCACTGTACCTCTTGAAAATGAAGAACGTAACAAGGAATGTAGCCTGTAGGGCCTAAAAGAAGAAATCTGGCAGAAAGCCATCACGATACCAGGGAGCTCAGTTTTACAACCACTCGGAACCGAATTCTGCCAAACTACATGAGTTTGGAAGAAGACCCTGAGCTTCAGGTCCGATTGCAAAAAAAGCCCAGCTGGCATTTTGGGTTTATCTTTTGAGATAATGAGGAGATCCCAGTCACACAGTGCCCAGATTTCTGATCTACAGGACTAAGATCTAACAAAATTGTTTTATTTTTAATATGATAAAAATGTGCAGTCATTTGAAGCAAAGAAAAAAAATAACACATTAACCAAATTTGCTTAGTGGAAAACACATGATTTTAAATTTTTTAGGTATCTTAGGGGTGCATCAAGTGTTATTTTGTAAGAATCACGGGCGTCTAATGCTTGCGAGCTTTGTGACCCCACATACCCTGAAAGGCTGGGTTCAAGATTCTGAATTAGGATGTAACACTATGCCGGCTGTCAAAAACGAGTGGCAGTTCAATCAATCCTGACTCACGGCATCTCCTCTTGGGTAAAGCAGCACTGTGTTCCACAGAATGTTCAATGGCTGATTTTCACAAGCAGCTCACGCGACTTCCTTTAAGGAGCCTCTGGATGAACCTTTTAATAATCAGTCAAACCTGTTAACGATTTGTCCTCTCTGGGACTCCGTAACAGAGCTCTCCTGACCTAGTGTCAATCCAAAGGCAGGTAGTTCTATTCCATGGGGGGAAAAAAATAGTCTCCTCTTGTGCCATTTACAGTCTCTGGACACCCAGTGGAGGGTCAGCTAGGAGTCAGTTCTGATTTGGTGGCATATAGCAACAACAGTGGGGACTCCATAAGGGGCCTGGTGAAATAGTGTGCTACATGTTTCTCTGCTAACCAAAAGTCATTGCTTTGAACTTAACAGCCCTTCCCAAGAGGAAGGTGAGCTGTCTTCTTTCATAGAGAACCTTGGAAACTTAAGGTGGGGTGTGGGTGGGGGTTGGGGAGGGCAGGCTGGGGGAGGGAAGAAGTCACCACAAATTAGAACTGATTGGACAATGATGAGTGTGGAATTTGTTTTTTCAGGGACTGTATACCTGCTATCACCTAACGCAAACCCCCTGCCACTGATTCAGTTCAAATTCACAGCAACCATTTAGGGCAGAGCAGCGGATTTCCAAGACTATAAAGGCACACAACAACAACAACAACAACAACAACAATTGTTTCAAAAGTAGATTGCCACATCTTTTTCTCATCTCATAGAACAGCTGACAGACTCAAATCAGCAATCTTTTTAGGTTAACAATGTAAACCACTGACACATAACACATATGACACATAATAACAATGACATATAAACCACTGCACCACCACAGCTAATGTCTGAAAAACTCACCATTTATTTCTTTTTCAAAATTTTTTATTGTGGCTGAAGTGAAAGTTTACAGAATGAAGTGGTTTCCAATTCAATAATTCACATACTTTTTGTTTTGTGACATGGGTTACAGTCCACACAACCTAACAGTGCTCTTCTCACTTGTTCCCTGGGTATCTTGTTTCCATTTGACGGTCTTTCCTAACCTTTACTACCTTCCAAGCTTTATCCCTGGGAAAATAATGATGTGAGCTTATATATTTGATGTTATTTTTTGTCTTAGAGACCTGACTGTTGTTGTTATTGTTGTTGTAGTGTGCCATCCAGTCAACTGCTACTCATAGCAGTACTGAACAGCAGATCTGAACATGGCCCTGTCCTGTGCCATCTTTCCCATCTCTGATATAGTTAAGTCCATTGTTACAGTTCTGTTTGAATCCATCTTGTTAAGAATCTTCGCCTCCTTCACTGACCCTCCACCTGTTTAGCTATGACGCCCTTTTCTGAGAACTGGCCCATCCTAACAACATGCCCAAAGTATGTATGTGAGACAAAGCTTCACCATCCTTGTTTTCAAGAAACTCCTTGGTCATACTTGCTTCAGAACAGACTTGACAGTTCTTTGGGGAATCCACTGGATATTCAACACCTTTCTCCAACACTACAACTCAAAGGCATCGATTCCTTTTCTGTCATTCTTAGTCATTGTCCAACTTTAAGACTCAAAGACTTTATAAATTGACATCCTTGCTCGTCAGCACTTTGGAAAGGTTTCTGACAGCAGACTTTGCCAACGCAATATGTCTTTTGATCTTTTTGACTACTGGTACCCAGGGTGTTGATAGGGTAATCTATGGATTTCCTCAGTTAGTCACGTCGAGGCTTGAAGGTGACTAAAGGATATATATATATATATTTTATGGGATTGTAAAATTTTACTGATTCTTCAGCATATAAAATCTGATGTATTTTTAATCTGGCTTTGTTATTCCTTTTGCTGTTTATATAACATTAAATATTTTGAAAATGCTTTGAAGTTCAGTGTTGGTATAACAAAAAATGTTTCTATATTAACATTTTTGATTACTCACTGCTAATACATAAAATTAAAATTAGCTTTCATATACTGATATAATATCAAGCCTAGTAGGTTAAGGCCATTTTCTTGGGGGCTTCACCGATCCTCATCAGACCAGTAAGCCTGGTTTTTATTTCTTTATGTTTACCTTTTTTGGCTTTCATCCTGCATTTCCTTTCTACTTTCACCAGAATCTTCTATTGTGATCCCTTTCTGAGTGGTCAGGAGTAGTAGCTGGCACCATTTCCTTTTGCTGGTCTCAGTGTTGTGGAGGCTGAAATGTGTGTGGTCTTTTAGATTATTTCCATGTATCTTTGATTTTCTTCCCCTTTCTTTGAGTATTTCATTTCCATCTACATTGCAAGTGTAGGATAGATGGCAGTTGGAAAATCTGGGGAACTGGAACCAGGGAGCTCTGATGGGGAATTCCACTGTTAACATGAAGACTTCACTTCTCTGGCGATGGAGAAAGATGCACAATATCCCCCTTGTGATTTACAGACTCAGAAATCTGCTGAAGGGTCAGCTATAAGTCAGTTCTATGAGTTTCAAATTTTGAAGTTTTTATTATCTACTTAGTAATTTCTCCCTCCCTTTCTTCCCATTTCTGGTATCTATCAAAGAATATTTCTTTCTGTATATAAACTTTTCCATGGCTTTGTATAATAGTGAACTCATACATTATTTTTTAAATTTGTGTGTCCTTTTATGATTGACTTCTTTCACATAAAATAATGCCTTTGGGTTCACCCTATTAGAAGGCATATCACAGATTCTTCATTATGCTTTAATGTTGCATAGTATTCCACTGTGTGTCAGCACCATATTTCTGTTTATCAGTCTATGGGCACTTTGGTGCTTTTTATTTTTTTTCTGTTATGAATAGTGCTGCAGTGAACATGGGTGTGCACATATCTGCTCTTCTTTTTTAGGATATATATGCACCTCATACAGGGTCTTCATGTGGAGCCTATGCCTGGACCAGGAAGCTGTTATGTGAACAGAGCAGGGGAACACTGCATAGCTTAAAATTGAGAAGGGAGTGTGTCAAGGTTCTATTCTCTCACCATACCTGTTCAATCTACATGCTGAGCAAATTATCCGACAAGTTGGACTCTCTGAAGAGGAGTGTGGCATCAGGATTGGAAGGAGATTCATCAATAACCTGTGTTATGCAGATGACATATCCTTACTTGCTGAAAGTGAGGAGGACTTGAAGCACTTGTTGCAGAAGATCAAGAATGCAGCCTTCAGTAAGGACTGCATCTTAATGTCAAGGAAAAAAAAAGATTCTTACCACTGAACTGATAGGCAACAGCATTGTGGATGGAGAGAAGATTGAAACTGTCAACAGCTTCATCTTGCTTAGATCCACAATTAAAACCCTGGGTACCAGCAGTCAGGAAATAAAGAGTTGCATTGCACTGGGAAAATTACCCTTACGGACTTCTCCAAATTACTGAGGAATAATGATGTCGGTTTAAGGACTAAGGTGCATCTGATTCAGGCCGTAGTATTTCCAATTACTGAAAAGGATAATAGGGGAAAAATTGATGCCTTTGAGCTGTGGTGTTGGAGAAGAGCACTGACCATCCCATGAGTGGTCTCATAGGTGGCCAAGAGAACAAACAGACATGTCTTGGAGAGAATGTAAGCAGAGTGGTCTTTGGAGGCAAGAATGATGAGGCTTCCTTGGAGAGGAACATGATGCTGGGAAGGGAGGAGGGTTGGCAAAGGAGAGGAAGACCTTCAATTGGGTAGATTGACGTGGTGATTGTTGCAATGAGCTCTTGTGTGTCAGGAAGTGTGAGGATGGTGCAGGATAGAATAGGGTTCAGATCTGTTGTGCATAGGGTCTTTAGAGTCATGCTCAATTTGACAGTACTTAACAACAACAGTCGGATTTCTGGATCAGATAATGCATCTATCTCCATTTATAGAGGTCTAGTAGCTTAGGAGGTAAAAAGTTGTGCTGTCAATCTAAAAGCAGGCTGTTCAAATCCACCAGTTGCTTTGAGCAAGGAAGACAATATTTCCTCCTATGTGATTCACAGCCTCTGTAATTCTGTTGGAGAGAGTCAGCTGATTCGCTCCAACCTCACAACAGTGAGTGAAAGCATGATCATTCGTTTTCTCTTGTTTTATAATTGACACAGTAAGAGAAACAGGATGCCTCCACCTCCTTAACTCAGGGCTTAAAGGATCCAAAAGTCAAAGCCTATGAAAACACAAAAAAGAACTACTGTGAAGTTTCATTTGACAACCAGAGAAGTATGTGCTACACATTCAAGGTGAAAGGTTGTAAATAGGCAGTCTTGAAAGTTAAAAGTTGAAGCCCTTGAAAACACATGTGACAGCTTTATGACAACATGGTATGAATAAGTGTGAATCTGATGAGAATGACTTTCTCCCCCACCCGACTAACACTTAGATTCTCAACGTCCTTAAGGTCAATGTCTGGAGAACAATTTCCTGTTGTGACTTTTGTCTCCCTGGTGTGTTACAGTGACTCACTCAGTGTATTGTCATCTTCTTACTTTACATGTGCCAAGGTTTCTCACTATTCCAACACATTAAAATTCTCTCTCATTATAACTTTTTTTTCATCCAGGTTGAACTAAGAAATCTGGAACTTAAAATTATTGTTTTAAATCTTTTGGGGAGGGAGAAAGATCAATGGCAGGGCCTCTGTGGCTTGAGCAGCTTGTGGGGACTCTGACTGGGACATCCCACTGGATCAGGTGGCACTGGACTTAGAAGGGATTAGGCTATAAACCCCGGTGTAGTCGGTGTAGTCGCTTCCTGAATGGAACCTCTTATCTTCTGAGTAGTGTAGATTTTGTGGGTTCTGACACCTTGTAATTACGTTCATTCCTGGCCAGAGAAGAAAGAAGTGTTTTCTGGTAGGTTTCTTCTCTTATTTGTTTGTTGTCTTGCTGTTCTCTGTTTAGTTTTATTGTCACTGCTGTCTTTGGTAAACCAGAGTGAAGCCCTACAATGCTTTAAAGCTAAATCAGGCTGCTTGTGGCTTCCTTGATCTTCCTGTTGACAAAGTTTCCCAGGGACTTGGCCTTCCAGTATTCTCCCCACCCCCACCCCGCTAGGATGTGGGTCAGCTTGGGGTGTGACCACTTTGACATTCTGTGGGGGGTCAGATTGACCCAGAAACTTTGAACACATGGTGCTTTCTAGTTTCTATGGCTTCCTCCCCTCAGTGCTGCTGTCTCAACTTCTGAGGCCCTTCCTGGATGCTATGGGCTCCCTTCCACCATCCTGTCCAGTCTATACCACACCTGATACAACCTGGGCAAGACACAGGCCTTAGGGTTCCTAGAAGTGGTTCCTTCTGTGCCTGGGATCTTCCTGCCTCTCACTTAAACAAGACATATTCTATACAGGAAGATGTCCAGGAGCTATTAGCAAGGAATGGTTCAAGAACCAGAGTCCAGGGCCCCATGAGAAGAGCTACTGTGCCCTTCTGAGCCACATAACAGGTACACTTTGGTAAAAATTCATGTTTGGAAGGCAGGATGATGGAATAGGTGAGGGGAATAAGAATACTTTATATACATTGTTTCATTTAATTATATGAAAACACATGATGTAGCTGTTGTTATTGTTGTTAGCTACTATTTTCTCTGACTCATGGAGACCTTATGTCTAACAGTACAGAACCTTGCCCAGTGCTGTGTCACCTAATGACTAAAGCATGCCTGATCCAGGCCATGGCCTTCAAAATTACCTGCTATTCATCTGAGAGCTGGCAAATGACTAAGGATGATAGAAGAATTATTGAGGCTTTTGAATAGTGGTGTGGAGAAGTGTATCGAACATACTATGGACCGCCAAGAGAACTCTCCTTGGAGGCAAGGACTTTGAAGCTCTGTCTCACATACTTTGAACCTATCACCAGGAGGGAACAGTCCTTGCAGAAGGGCAGCATCCTTAGAAGGATAAAGAGTCAGTTCAGGAGGGGAAGATCCTAGATGAGACAGATTGACACGGTGACTGTGGCAATGGGATTAAGTGCGTCAAAGGCTATGAGACTGGCTCAGGATGGGGCATCGCTCATAGGGTCGCTATGAATCGTATGCAACTCAACGCCACATAACCATAACAACAACAAGCTTTGTTGGCTGAGCAGTTAGTAGTTATGCTGCAAACCCAAAGGCACATGGTTAGAATCCACTAGCTGCTCCATGAGAGAAAGATGGGCAATCTCCTTCAATATGATTTACTGCCTTTGAAAACCCTCTGGAGGGTCAGCTGTGAGTCACTTGTGACCTGCCAGTACACAACAACGACAACAACAACAAGCTTTAAGAACTAGCTGGATCTACAGCTTGTAGAACTATGCAAGTCCACAGTACTCACCAAAAATCTCACCAAAATTCTCCAAACCAAAAATCTCTGGGTGTGCAAATGGTTAATGCTTTGCTGGTAACAGAGAAGTTAAGAGGTTCAAGTACTACAGAGGTGCTTCAGAAAAAAGATGGGTGATCCCCTGAAAACTCAACCACTGGCAATCCTATGAAGCATAGGCTTACTCAGACACACCTGGGTTTGTGATGAGTCAGAATTCACTCCACACCTACTGGCTTTCTACTGCTGGAAATATGGTCCAGAGCAGCCTTTAACTATCTTGGCTGGGACACAGGAGTAGGCAATAATAAGCAGATTCATTATTTATAGAGAATTTAAAGCGTTAATAAGATGGGCTAAAATTTCCTCCCTTTTATCATTATGGTGTGCCAGCAATTCTAAACATTGCCAGTGAGAAAATATTCCTCCCTGAAAAAAATTTGTTCATTTTCATTTTACATAATTGCTGTGATTACTGTTCCATTTTGTTACTTATTCTTTAATAATTATTGTATTTTAATGGAAGCAACTTCTGAGAGCCTCTAATCATCCAGTTGGTTTCTTACACAGGTGGACTTGGCTCCATGCATTCATTTTCAAAGTAAATTCCACACAGCTGGGGGTTAGTCAAGTATATTTGGAGTGAGGTCTATATCTACAAACCATGTGGATACTACACAGTGCTACTTTTAAACAGTTGCTGCTAGGTGCTGTTGAGTCAAGTATGGTTCATGATGTCCCTATGAATGACAGATCTAAACCTTGGCCTACCTGTGCCATCTTCACAATCTCTAACACACTTGAGCCCATTGCTGTTGTCACAGTATCCATCCATCTTGTTGGGGGTCTTCTTCTCTTTTTCTGATTCTATACCTATCCAAGCATGAAATCACTTTTTTTTTAAATGTGTGTACCATCAAATCAGATCTGACTGGTACAGGAGGAGATTGTCCCTCCTTCAGCAGAACATCTGGTGGATTCAAACCTCACATCTCTGGGATTGCAGTGCAGCTTCTTGCCACTAGGCCACCAGAGCTCGCCATGAAATCACTTTCTAAGCCTCTCCTAGCATTGTGTCCAAAGCATGAGAGAGGTAGTTTTGCCATTCTTGTCTCCAAGGAGCAATCTGGCTGCTCCCTTTCCAAGATATGCATTTGTTCATTCTTTTGGCAATCCATGGGATTTTAAGTATTCTTCTCCAACACAACTCAAAGGCATCAGTTCTTCTGTCATCCTTATTCAGCTCTCAGATACATAGCAAATGATTGAAAACACCATGTTCTGAATCAGATACACCTTAGTCGTCACACTGACATCATTGCTCTTTAATATTTTGGAGAGGTTCCTGATAGTGGACTTTCCCATAGCAATACATTTCTTGATCTCCTGACTGTTAATACCAATGCAGTTGATTGTTGGTACAAGTGAAATGAAATAATTTACAGTTCCAATCCTTTCTCTAGCTATTATGATGTTGCGTCTTGGCCCAGTGGGAAGGACCTTTGTTTTATTGATGTTGACATATAACCCTTATTGAAGGCTGTATTCTTTGATCTTCTGTAGCAAGTATTTCAGGTTTTCCTCATTTTCATCAAGCAAAGTTGGGTCATCTGCATGATGTAGGGGGTTGATGAGTATTCCTCTGATCCTGATGCCACCTTCTTCTTCATAGAGTCTGGCTTCATTAATTATTTGCTCAGCGTACAGACTGAATAGCTATGAAGAAAGGATACAACCCTGTCACATACCCTTCTTGATTTTAAACCATTTAGTGTTCCCTTGTTCCATCTGCAAAACAGCTTCTTGGTCCAGGTATACATTTAATGTGAGCACAGTTAAGGGTTCTGGGATCCCCATTCTTCTCAATGTTATCCATAGTTTGTTGTGAGCCACACAGTCAAATGCCTTTGCATAGTCAATAAAAGACAGACATTCTTCTCTGCTTTCAGCCAAAATCCATCTAACATCCCTGACATAATTGATGTCCCTGGTGCTATAACCTCTTCTAAATCCAGCTTGAACTTCTGGCAGTTCCTAGTCAATATACTGTTCCAGTCATTTTTTTTATGATCTTCAGCAATATTTTGCCTACATTTGATATTAATGATGCTATTGCTGTTATGGACCATCAAGTTGCTGGCAGGCACAATGACCCTATCTACAGTAGCTCTGAACCCTGCTCTATATTGAGCCAATGTCATTGTCTCCAACATACTTACCCCCATTACCCCAGTCACTGAGTCTATCCATCTCATCCAGGGTCTGTCTCTCTCATGCTGCTCCTCCACCCTTCCGAGCCTGGTGTCCTTCTCTAAGGACTGGTAACTCCTGGCAACATGCCCACAGTATGTGAGATGGAGCTTCAAAATCCCTGTCTCCAAGGGAAAACTTGGTTTTACCCTCTCCAGGACAAACCTGTTTGTTCTCTTAGCAGTCCATGGTTCAATACTCTTCTCTAGTGCCACAACTCAAAGGCATCAATTCTTCTATCATTCTTAGTCATTGTCCAGCTCACCGATGCACAGCAAGTAATTGAGTAGACCATGGCCTGGATCAGGCATACTTTGGTCTCCAGACTGACATTGCTCTTCAGTTTTCTAGAGAGATTCCTGACAACAGATTTCCCCCAATGCAATATGTCTTTTGATTTTCTGGCTGCTGGTACTAAGAGTGTTGATTGTGGAGCCAAGTAAGCTGAAGCTGTTAACAATCTCAATCTCTTCTCTGTCTCTCATGAAACTGCCAACTGGCCCAGTGATGACAATCTTTGTCTTCTTGATGTTGAGCTTCAATCCATATTTAACACTGAAGTACTTGACCTTCTGCAGCAAATGATATTGTTTGATAATTTCTGCATTCTGTTGGGTCACCTTTCTTTGGAATGGGAACAAATGTGAATCTCTTCCAGTCTGACATCGAGTTTTCCTAGCATAGACCAATGAGCACATCTAGGGTTGCACCTGCTAGTTGAAACAAGTTAATCAGTATCCCAGCTATTTCTGGAGTCTTATTTTTGCTAGTGTCTTCAATGAAGCTTGAACGTCTTCCTTTGTCGCTATTGAGACTTGTTCACATAATACTTCCCCAAATTTTTTAATGTTAATCAATTCTTTTTGGTACATTCTGTGCATTATTCCATCTTCTTTTGATGCTTTCTGGGTCATTAAAGATTTTGCCCATGGCATCTCTCAGTATTACTGTGCTGTTGAGTTGGAACTGACCTGTAACTGACTCTCCAACAAGTTGTCAGAAGCAGTTAATTGCACAGGAAGAGATTTTCCATCCTTCCTCCCCCCACCCAGAACAGTGATGGATTAGAACTGCATGCCTATGAGATTGCAGAGGAGCTTCTTACCAAATAATCATACTGCAGGGATCGTAGATATGAAGGGATAGATCTTTAATTACTTCAATTCTGTCCTTTTGTGCAACCTCTTAAAATGTCTATTATTAAGAACAAAGTTGAATGAATGCTGCAAGATATAATATTTTTGTTTGGTAAATGCAAATTTGCATATATATATATAGAGAGAGAGATCGCATTTCACTGAATTTTATTTACTTCAAATTTACTTAATTAACATGCAAATAATGAATCAAGATAATAAGCGAAAGGAATGTCCCGGCGCGGCCGACCCAGGCCCGCAAAGCCGTGGGCTCCTTGACCCCGCCGCCGCCAGTGCGCGTCTCCAGGAGGAGAAGGTAAATTTCTAGCGAAACTTAATGGACAATTTCCACAACAGATGGTAACACAAAATAATCCAGATGGGGTGCAGATGCTGTAAGATGATACAAAGCTATCTCTTTGATCCGGTGCAGGTGTCTTCTCCTGGCTATATCAATGAAGTAAGCAGCTGCAAGTTAGATGAAGACAGCACTGGTAAATTAAAAGACAGACAGAGCAGTGAAGTCTTGGTGCATAAAAATGACCTTCAAAGTGAGGGATTAAAGAGAACTGAGAGCCGGAGCAGAACAGCCAGCGGCCGGGAGCCCCGCTGGTCTCACCGGGGACTTCTCCCTCCAGGAGGGAGCCACAGTGGGGACAAGGCTGATGGTGCCATTAATGGAGTTGGCCCCGCTGTTGCTTTGCAACCCACTGGGAACCCCAGGCCCCAGTACAGCGGTGAGAACTCCTTGGACAATACTGTCAATGACAGTCTCCCGATGCTTCCCTTCCTAGAAGGAGGGGACACCAGGAAACAGGATGGTGTGTTACCAGCTGTAGAAGACACCCATGTCATTCAAAATGGAGACTCCAGAGTATCTTCTAATACAGAAAGTCTTACCTTGGATATACAAGACCACATCATACAGATACCAGCTCTGGATTACCCTCAACTTTGGGGCTCAGCTGTAGACAGTAGTGATCTTGAAGAAAAGGATTGTCTTTTCCAGAACCACGCAGAAAATGAGCATCTGGATGACATTGTCCTTCATGGCATGGATCCGTCTACTAGGGAGAGGTGGGATTTGTTGAGCGAGGGCATGGCAACAGAAGTTCTAAGTGGCTCCTTTGAAGAGGAGGACGTTGCTCATGCTGTGCCTGTGGTTGATGCTAAAAGTGGACAGGAGGGTGTCCATGGCTGCAGTGGGGATGGGAATGGAGAGATGGCGGAGGAGGATGCAGCAGTGGCGGAAGCACTTGCTGCTCTAGAAGCTGCTACTGCAGGAGA
>NW_006399782.1:21192189-21199018 GCF_000299155.1 Elephantulus edwardii | reverse complement strand
TGTCCCTTTGTGATTTAATTTTTAATTTAATCTTTTCTGATGTGATCTTACGTGAAATTTAATGAAAGAAAACTTTTTACACTCTGTGTTCTTTTGGGTACTATTTCTTTTTAAATTCTTTTTAAATTGTTACCAAAAATTATTTTATCATGTGAATAGTGAGGGTGTTAAAAATAATCTGTGCTGGGTGTGAACTATACTGCGCATGCTCCTGACTGTGCGTCCGCGCGAACACTGACTTACATACTAAGTATGTGAGGGCCCTAGCTGACCCTCTGGTGTCTAAAGAGCTTGGCTCAGAGTCTCCAGTCCTGTGGCTAGAGGCAAAATGAAAAATCAAACAAAAACACCCACAAAAAAGCCTCGGTGCAATTGAATCAGAAATGACTCATAGCTGAACCTCCAACAGGTTTCCGAGGCTATAAATCACCGAGGAGGAGTCTCTGTTGGAGTCACTGGTAAATTTGATCTTCCAGAAAATTCTGTCCTTTATGTTAGCACGTGGACTAGACCCTATGGACTAGACCATCAGAGCTTAGGGTTGATCAATCCCTTTCTCTGTGCTATGAAGCTGGGCAATGACCTACCTGTGCCTGGCCTCTGTCACTCAACCAAGTTTCCTCTCTTTCAGTGGCCAAGCACAGCACCAGCTTCCAGATGCCCTGGCTTGGAGCTGTGGTCACAGCGGTGGTCATCTGCATAGCAGTTATTGGAGTGGTCACATTGGCTAGAAAGGTAATGGCTCTGGCTGCGTGTCTCTGCCATGGGCGTCCCTAACGTTCTCATTCTGAACCTTCTACATCTTGTTTTCTGTCCAGAGTGTCCCTGATACTCTCTCTATTTAACTGTTCCAAAGCCAGCGAGACAATTCCATCTTTGTCATCCAGAGACCCAGTTGGCTCTCCCTCATTGCTCTTTATGCCACTCTTAGTCTTTCTGCTTTTTTGAGGTCACCTAATATTCATCCTTTGTGAGCCTCTTTATTTGGGAGCTTTAGAAGGCTTGATCTGTGACTTCTCCATCATTCTGTCACCTACAAGTCCTAGTCCTAGTTCCTGCCTAACATGTAACCACTGTCCTGGTAGTCTGAATTATCTGTTGAGTTTAATGCGTCTCAGACATCAGTATGTGCCAGGGTGCTGGCTTCTCTGCTAGGGGCTGAGAGGTTCAGAAATTATCTCTCCAAATATTTAAGGTCTTAAAGGTACCTGCAAAGATCTATGAAGTCTCTGTTACTTTAGCTTAAATGTTCATATGGATGAGAAGTAGTGTGTTAGAGATTCTAACTAGAAAGTGGTTAGTGATGGCTGCACAATGTACAAATGTATTAATGTCACTGCATTGTACACTTAACACTATATATATACATATATATATATATATATATAAATTTTGTTTTTAGTTCCAGCACAAATGATAGGATTTTAGAAAAGTCTCTTCAGGATTCTTCCAGGTGTCTGTTTCATTATACTTAGAATGGGAATTAAAGTTTGGTTATCTCAGTACCACAGAGCTGTAGTGAATAGGTGGCATATTTGATGTGAAAAGCTATGTAAACATGAAGAAATATACCAATGTGCTTGTTCTCTCATAAGTTAGTAGCTACTAATTGGACTTTACATGACAACATTTAACAACAATAATGGATTGAATGGAATAAAATAATTTCCACTCCTTGCTTTGGTGCCTTCTACGAACCTTGCCAGCCAAGGTCACCCTAACTCAGGCCACCTCACATACATTCTCCTAAGCCATCTTCACCCTGAAACCTAGCCCCTCCTTCCTGGCTTCTTTTCCTTCAATTTTACTTCTGCTCAGTTAAAAACTAAACTTTGCAAACCTAATACAACGAATTCTGGTATTGTGTAGTTGGGGCTGTTTGTTATTATTCATACATGTGGATTTATATCTACCATCTTATGATTCTGATTTACTTTGCCTGTTTTTTGCTCTTAATTTTTTGCCTTCTTTCAAATTCAAATTCAAATGCAATAATTTTTTTATTGCTAAAAATATCTACCTATTTATCTTTTTTACACCTTCTTTATGTGATTTAAATTTGAGATTACATAAGAGATCTTGGCTAATTAAAGTCTAGTAAATCAATATTTTTATGATATCCTGCCTAAATCAAGAACTTGTAAACATATTAATTCTTTTATACTCTGTTTTCGACTTACTTCTATTATCATCATGAATTTTAGTTATAGATAGATAAGGAGCTCTGGTGACTTCGTGGGTCACTTCCAACCCAAATGCAGGCAGTTCAAAGCCACCAGCAGCTCTGCAAAAGAAATAAGGTAATCTCTTCGCATGAATTTTACAGCCTCTAAAACCCCTCTGGAATGCCAATTATTTGTTAGTTCCAACTTGATGGCACACAACACTAGCAACGAGATAGATAGATAGATAGATAGATAGATAGATAGATAGATAGATAGATTAGATAGATAGAAGATAGATAGATAGTTCAATTTATGCATAATTCCTGGTCTACCAGTTCTTCTTTGAAAACTTGCTTTGTTTCATGATTCAGAGCCCTGTTTCCTGGCTAATGAGGCAAGCATTGACATTTCTAACTTTGTTGACTTACACAGATGTGACCACTTTTTTTTTTATTATAATTTTTTATATTTTTATTTTACAGAGGTTTTGGATTTCCATTCATTCATTGCCGCAATTTTCTCCCTTCCCACCCCTCCCCACCAGCTCGCTTCCCCCTCCGAAGAGAGAAAAAAAAAAGAAAAAGAAAAAAAATTCCTTCATTAGTAGATGTGACCACTTTTACATCATCATTCATCAGATAAGGTTGACCACAGTGCTGGGAAACCAGCTGTCACTGGCATGTAGCTTAGGTTTTCAAGTAGTCCAGTGATCTAGAAAAATTTCATCTATGTCTTAGGTATCATGACAGATGTGACTGAGAGATGAATAACCTCTGGCAAGGTGAGGGGGATAGGTGAAGGCAGTGGGTGTGTTCTGAGTTGGGAAGGACAGGGCTCTAGAGACTGGTGAGCAGATGTCTTCCATTATCACCAATCTTCTGCAGTTCTGGTGGGAAAGACACAGGGTTCTTTAGGAACAACAGCAAATCTTCCTGCTAAGAACCCCAGACAAGTTCATTTTCATGCCAGTCACTTGAATTAGAGACACTGTCATCTTTATGTAAGGTTTTGAAAAGGAGGAAAGGGGTCAGGAAGAAAGGGTTCATTTGTTATCAAGTCCTGCTAGCTCCCCTTGCATATTTCACCCACCAACTCCATCGTCAACATTTCCATTACTTCCTGACTAGTTCAGGGCCTCTGAGTATTTTGCCAGTATTCTCATGTCTGTCGTCCTTAGTTTTTCTCTCTCCGTTCACTCAAATGCAGTTTCTGTTTGTATTAATCAAGGACCCAGCAGATTACATTTACTGCTCACCAACTGGGTAGATTGAAGATTGTTTAATAAAAAGATTTACAAAAATTGGGCAGGATATTGGGAACCATACAGGAGGCTATAGTGGCATGTCACAACTACCTCAAGGCCTTTAGGGGAGAAGGGAGAAGAGAAGGAATTATTGCCAGAACATAGAATTGGGCCTTGAAGAGTATAGTGACCTATGCCTAGGGATCACAGGCTTCCAGTGAGATCCTATGAAGAAGGCAATAAGGACATAAACACTGCCATATCATTCTCCTTCCCTCTGTTATCCTTCTGTTGTTTAACATTAGCTGAACTCAAACTAAAGCCTAAGGGTATGGACGCCCACTGATACTTCACCTAATTTACTAAGGCATCAGACAAGAGAGTGAAGATGAGGGGAGAATATAGGATGTATCCATCACCAATACTGTTCATGGACCTGAACAAGAGGGAAGCCTGCTTGGAGCCACTTATCTTACTATTTTTATCCCTATAATGTGAGGAGTCTATCAAGAGCTTATACCAACATATCACCTTGACCATCATCTAGGAACCTAGGGCTTAAGAATTCCTAAGTTGTGTGGTATATCAGTGAGTCGGAACTGACAGATAGTTGACCCTCCAGAGGGTTTTCAGAGGCAGTAATTGCACTGGAGGAGATTGACCATCTTTCTCCCATGGAGCAACTTGTGAATTCGAACCACGTACCTTCAGGAAGCAGAAGTAGCATCCACTTCCTAAACAACATGCCTCTGGAAACTCTATGAATTTTGAGAAATTATGATAGTTATAGAAGGCTTCAGGTTTTTTGCTCATTAGGGTCGCTATGAGTCATGCTCGACTCAACAGCAATTAACAACCTTCAGTATTGAGTGTAACTTCTTACCACTAGGCTAAGAATTCCCAAGGAATCAGCCTAATGTCACTTTTTGGGCTAGTGAAGGATTTTTCCCTGGGGCTAACCTCTTTAGATTATACCCCTGTGTTCATTCTTGAGCAAGGGATGGAATAGGATTGGATGAGGCATGTTGTTGTTGTTGTTGTGTTATGCAGATGACATGAGCTCATTTGCTGAAAGTAAAGAAGATTTGGTATTTAATGAAGAAAATCAAAGGCAGTTTTCAATATGAGTTATATCTCAAAATTAAGAAAACAAAACTCCTTACCAATGAACCAGTAGCTAACATCAAGATATACAGAGAAAAGACTGAAGTTGTCAATATTTCATTTTACTTGGATCTCCTATCAACATGTATGGTAGTGGTAGCCAAGAAATCAAAAGATTTGTTGCATTAGGGAAATCTGATATCAAGGACTTCTTTAAAGTGTTCAGGAGCAAAGAAAACATTATAAAGTCTAAGGTGCACCTAATGTAAGTCATGATATTTTCAGTTGCTTCCTATGCATCTAACAATTGTACAGTATTGTAGACCGAGGGTAAAGTAAATTTATAATTATTAATAATGAGACAGGCAGCCAGGAATGAGATAGAGCAGAGAGCATGAAAAACAGAGGGCCAGAAGTTCTGGACTGGAGACCCCCATTTCAGCTTCCCTGTATCGTTATTGAAAATTATCAGGAAGTAAATCACAAAGAGAATTCAATGCAAATGAAGCCAAGCTCTTTCTATTGAAAACCATCCCCTTGACTCAGGAGGGAGAGGTCAGCAAATACAATGCAAGAATCTGGTAAACCCTTAAGGATTGCCTTAGTTCCTGAGGGTGACTCTAGCTTGAATCATGCCTCCCCCACATCCTGAAATAGCATTCAGTTTATTACAGATATTTAGTATTGGCTTCCCATAGTACAGTGAACAGGGAAAGCCAAAGAATTGACACCTTTGAATTCTGGTGTTGGAGGAAAGTATGAATATATCATGGATGCCCAAAAGAACAAACAAGTCTATCTTGGAGAAAGTACAACCAGGTTGCTCTTCAGAGATTACTTTGGGCATGTTGTCAGTAGGGGCTAGTTTTTGGAAAAAGACACTGTGCGGGGGAAAGTAGAGGGTCATCAAAATATAGAAAGGCTCTCAAGAAGGTGGATTGACAAAGAGGGCTTGAGCATGGCTGAGATCATGGGAATGGTGCAGGATAGTGCAAGGTTTAGATCTGTTGTCCATGGAGTCTCTGTCCTAATCAATTCAATGACATTGAACAACAATGGTAAAATTTGGTTATGTCAGCTGAGATATCCATACCTAGACATGTGGGACACAAAAGGACATTTTCTTTTTCCTGTGCCAACATATTCAGGAATGACACCTGAAGAATTTTATTAAGTGTTCTTTACAGTCTGTACTCACAGAAATCTGAGAATGGTCAGACCGAAGGTCTCTGAGCAGGGTACCAACAGCATTCACTACAGATGCCAAGAACCCATTGCCTGCTTTGTTGAGGGACAAGGACTTTGGAATCAGACAGATCTGATTTGAGCCCTGGCTCCATCACTTGAGTGAATAGCTTGGTCATCTAATTTTTGTGAACTTCAGTTTCCTTGTATGAAAGATGAAAACATTTTTTGTGTGTGCTCCAATGATTAAGTTGTGGTAAAACTTGAGTAAAATTCTTCATGCAAAATACTTAGTATTTTTTTTTCCTTGCATTTATGAATAACTGCTAGAATTAGCAATCAGTTGTGGGCTGGAAGCCTCTTGTTTAAACCAGTTGGGACCTGGTGGGCCAGATTTGTGTTTAAAAGTAATTTGGGCCCTTGGCCCTCAGGCCTGGTATGAAGAGTGATTTGCTATTAGAGTTACAAACTAAATTGGCAGTTTATTATGATTGTGGAGAACATTGTTCTAATTGGTATAACACTTGTCTGTTGGTTTGCTGTACTTGTGGGGGGTTGCTGTGATACTGAAAGCTATAACACTGGTGTGTTAAATACCCTAAAGGTTACTTATGATGGGCAAGTTTTAGTAGAGCTCCCAGATAAGGACCAAATAGAAAGCAGGATTGACCATCCATTTCTTAAATATCAGGATTTTGAAAATACTGTGAACATTAGAAGAACCCAGACAGTTTTAGTAGTGTAGGGGTATAGCCCAGATTGGAAAATAGTTGAAATGAGAAAAAACAGTAACAGACATTGTTTAATAATTGGAATGTGGAATGTATATAGCTTAAATGTTGGAAAACTGGAAATCGTTAATAATTTAAATGGAACACATGAATGTTGGTATACTAGGTGTTAGGGAGATGAGATGAACAAACATTGGCCACTTTGGATTAGATCATCATATGGTACACTAGTCTGGAATTTTTTCAAGATACTATACTGAAATGTACTTTAGAGAGGTCCCTAACCACAGACTTTCCCATCGCAATACGTTTTTTGATTTCCTGGCTACTGGTGCCAAGAGTGTTGACCATGGAGCCGAGCAAACTGAAGCTGTGAAAAATCTCAATCTCTTCGCCATCCA
>NW_006399782.1:21127973-21189715 GCF_000299155.1 Elephantulus edwardii | reverse complement strand
TTGGAGAGGGACATCATGTTTGGGAGAGTGGAGGGATGGCGCAGGAGAGGAAGACCCTTGATGAGATGGATTGATTCTGTGAGTGGAGTGGTGGGAATGAATGTGTTTGAGACAGCGAGGTTGGCACAGGATAGAACGACATTCAGGGCTCTTGTACATAGGTTTGCTATGAGTTGCAAACGACTCGATGGCACATAAGAACAACAACAACGACATACTAGCCTGGGAATAAAAAATAGAAGAATAGTGTTGCCTTCATAGCCAAAAATTCAATTTTAAGTTCTAGCCTGAAAAACAATGTTGTAAGTGATAAGATATTATCCAAGCTCATACAAGGAAGACCTGTTAACACAACTACTATTCAAATATACACTCCTACATCTAGAACCAAGGAGGAAGAAATTGAGAATTTTTACCAAATTTTTCAGTCTGATATTGACCATAGATGCAATCAAGATGTGATCATGATAATTGGTGAATAGAATGAAGAAGTTAGAAACAGTGAAGAAAGAATAATAGTTGGAAAATACAGGCTTGGTTATAGAAATAAGACAAGAAATAGAATGGTTGAATTTTGTATGTACAATGATTTATTCTTTGTAAATACCTTTTTAAAAAATACATATGATGACTTTACACATAGATCTCACCTAATAGGCTGCATAAGAATGAGATTGACTACATTTGTGGAAGAAATTGTGGTAGAAGCTCAATATCTGCAGTGAAAACGAGGCCAGAGCAGACTGTGGGTCACACGATCAATTACTCATATACAAGTTCAAATTGAGGCTGAAGAAAATGAATACAATCCCACAAGAATGAAGATATTATCTTGAATCAATCCCATCTGAATTTCAAGATCATCTTAAGAAAAGGTTTGAGGCACTGAACACCAATGATTGAAGACCAGATGAGTTGTGGGATGATATCAAGGATATCATCCAGGAAGAAAGCAAAAGTTCAAAAACTGAAAGGAATGTCTAAAAATTGCACTAGAGCACCAAGAAGCCAAAAAAAGTGAAACATGCCGAAGTAAAAGAGCTGAACAGAAGATTTCAAAGAGTAGCTTGAGCAGACAAAGCAAGTAATATAATGGAATGTGCAGAGAGCTGAAATTAGAGAATAAAAAGAGAATTTACTCTGATCTTCTCAAGCTGAGAGAACTGAAAAACAAGCTTAAACCTTGAGTTGAAATAATGAAAGATGCTACAAGCAGTATATTGGATGATCCAGAAAGCATCAAAAGAAAACAGAGGAAATATACAGAATCACTGTGCCGAAAAGAACTGATTGACACTGAAAAATTTCAGGAAGTACCGTATGAGCAGGAGCCAATGGTAATGAATGAGGAAGTGGAAGCTACATTGAAGGCATCGGCAAAAAATAAGGCCCCAGGAATCAATGGGATACCAGATGAATTGTTTTAATTAATAGATACAGCCTTGGATTTGATTACCAGTCTATGCCAGGAAATTTGGAGGATAGCTGTCTGGCCAATGAATTGGAAGAAGTCCATATTTGTTTCCATTCCCAAGAAAGGTGATCCAGCAGAATGTAGAAACTGTCGAATATCACATGCAAGCAAAATACTGCTGAAGATCACTAAAAAATGGCTCGATCAGTACATAAATAGGAAACCGCCTGAAGTTCAAGCAGGATTTAGAAGTTGTAGCACCAGGGATATCATTGCTGATATCAGATGGATCCTTCTGAAAGTAGAGAATACCAGAAGAATATCTATTTGTGCTTTATTGCCTATGCAAAGGCATCTGACTGTGTGGATAATAAATAACAAGTAGTGGCTGACAGCGAGAAGAATGGGAATCTCAGAGCACTTAATTGTGCTCATGTAAAACCTGTACCTGAACAAGAAAGCTGTTGTGTGAACAGAGCAGGGAAACACTGCATGGTTAAAATTAAGAAGGGAGTGGGTCAGGGTTGCATTCTTTCTCCATACCTATTTAATCTGTATGCTGGGCAAATTATTTGAGAAGCTAGACTCTATAAAGAGGAATGGAGCATCAAGATTGGAGGGAGACTCATCAGTAATCTGCAGAAGGATGGAGGATGGACAAAGGAGTGGAAGACCATCGACTGGGTGGATTAACGTGGTGACTGCTGCAATGGTCTCTAGTGCATCAAGGAGTGAGAAGATGGCATAGGATAGGATGGGGTTCAGATCTACTGTTCATAGGGTCACTATGAGTTGCACGTGATTCAATGGCACCTAACAACAACAACAATTAAGTTCTTATAAATTTTATTTAGTGCAATGCTTCATAATACCTGATAAACTGCAATTGTATGAACAAACTTGTTAGAAGGAAGTGAATGAGTGTATTTTGTTAAGCAGCCACTGGCCAAAGTTGTCCTCTGGGGACCTTTCCATGTAGAAAAGAACAGATGAGTGTGTTCAGCTTCTGGCCAATGACTCTGCCACTGTCTATTCTCCATACATTCTCTGAGAGGCAGTGTTTGTCCTAACCAGCCCCAGCTGTAATTTCTGTAGCTCCATTTGGTCCTGCTGTCTTACTGGACAGTATCAGTGCATTCGATCTAGACTTAAGTTTTACACTGAGTACAATTACAGAAGGCCCAGTCAGGACGGGATGAAGATGAAACAACAAAGGGGCTCGGCATGTGTGCATTGTTCCAAGGATTTCTGAGGCCGAAAGAGTCCAAAGATTCCAAGTCCAAAGATTCCCACTCTGACCAAGTGTGGGAACTAGAAGACAGCAGCACAAAATCAGAATGTCACAATTAATCCTCTGAAAAAGGCTAAGGCATTCATATTTCTTTCTTTTAAGTAGTCTTTGTATATCCTACATTAACTATTATTTTCTTTATACTGTAAAGTTTATCCATCTTTACAGAAAAGGAAGGAATGAACCAGCAAATGGGCCAGGGGAGATATTTGAGAGAGGGCACAACTGACTCCAGTGTGTGTTCCAAGACTAAAGATGATCTCTCCAGACTCAGCATCTTGTTCCCTGCAGTGAGGCTCCAACCATACCTTTTTTTTATTTCTCAGTGTGTATACCACATAGCCCTACCCACCCACCTTTCCTTTTAGCATCCCTGGGATTATGTGTACACAATTGTGCTTAGGACTGGCTGACAAAGGAGCTCTATTTCTCATATTGGGAGCACTGGGGAGTGGGCAGAGTGATAATTGATTGTTTGTTGTTATTTCCCAAGTCTGGAGCTCTTTATAATTCTGTTGTTCAGACTCAAGTTTGCGCGCACACACGTGTGTGTGTGTGTGTGTGTGTGTGTGTGTGACCTATTTTAGAGCAGTCTCCATTCAGGCTGAGAAGGTGCCAACTTTGCACTGGACTTTTATGAGCTATGCCTCTGACTATCCTGTTGATGCCAGCTGTCCATTGATTTCTTTGCTTTAGCACAACCTTCACTTATGATGTTCTAATATGGATGTGACACCATCTCTTGATTTTCCAAAACAAATTTCAACATTTTTGTCTCCCTGCCCCCAAGTAAGAGTAGTTGTGTATGTCTGACATGAGTCCCTACTTTGATTTGAAAATTCAGGTTATCTTAGGTATGAGGCTAAAGGAAGAAGAGAGAGAGCATATTTTGAGCATCTATCGTGGGCTCTGTGGTCACACACAGGAATACAACATAGATCGTTCCCAGGCAGCATGAAGTTTAGGGCCAGGAAACACAGTTGGGTAAAGAGGTGCTAGAGAGAATCTAGGACCACATTATGGCACACAGGATGAATGCACCCTGCTCTCCTGCCCTCTACGGAATTCAAAATTGTTTTCCTTTTAAACAGTTTTCTCCCTCCTCTGTTTCAGTGCAGTATACATTATTGAACCCATCTTACTCAGTCTCTCCCCAACCCCAAGGACAGTCCCATTCTACAACAGTGGCATCATGTAATATTTGTTCTTTTGTGACTGGGATATTTCACTCAGCATAATGTTCTCCAGAGTTAACCATTTTGAATAATATTACATGAGTTCCTTGTTTTTTAATGCAGCATAGTATTCCATTGTGTGAATATACCACAGCTTCTCTAGCCATTCGTTTGTTGATGGGCACTTAGGTTGTTTCCAACTCCTTGCTATTGTGAACAAAGCTGCAATAAACATGGGTGTGCATATATCTGCTTGGATGTCAGCTATGGTCTCTTCAGGGTATATTCCCAGTAGTGGAATTGCTGGGTCAAATGGTATCTCTATTTGCAACTTTTTGAGAAAGCGCCATACTGCTTTCCACAGGGGTTGCACCATTTTACACTCCCACGAACAGTGAATCAGGGTTCCAGTTTCTCCACAACCTCGCCAGCATTTGTTGCTTGCTGTTCTGTTAAATTTTGCTATTTTGACTGGGGTGAAATGATATCTCATAGTTGTTTTAATTTGCATTTCTCTTAGGGCTAGGGATTTTGAGCATTTCTTCATGTGTTTGTTAGCCATCTGAATGTCGTCTTCAGTGAAGTGCCTGTTCATATCCTGTGCCCATTTTTCTATTGGATTATTTACCTTTATCTTGTTGTGGTGCTCAAGTATTTCATAAATTCTGGATATAAGTCCCTTATCTGATATGTTATTACCGAATACTCAGGGTGAAGTCTCTCTCAGGGAGGAGTGATAGGGAATGGCAAAGGACACACTGACAAAGAAGATTAATCAGAACTGGCTTTGACAAGCACTGTGGCATTTGGACAAGAACAAACTGGGAGGAGGGTAGAGAGAATAGTGCAACAATGAATGAATGGAAACCCAAAATCTCTGTAAATGTTTATGAAAATTAATAAAATATAATTATAGAAAAAAAAACACCAAAAAAAAAACACCAAAATTGTTTTCCTGCCTGGACATAGAGCTGTGGAGCTGAGTCTGGAATAACTTTTAGGGAAACTGGAAAATGGACAATGGATACAGCATATGCAAAACACAGAGGCAGATGTCTATGGCATTTGATAAAATGTAAGAGGAAAGGCAGCTAAATGAGGAGAAAGAACTTTGAGTCAGACAAACCTGAACCAAAACTGGATTTGTTCCTGGACAAGTGACTTCACCTGTCTGTAAATTCATCTTTATGTCACTGCAGTAGGACTGAAGCTAGGATTCCATCAAGAGCTCAGTGTGTGCTGCTCATGGTAGATTTCTGGTAAATGATAGCTCCCTGGTGTCAGACCCCGTATCTGAGAGTGGAGTGTGTTTGGGGAATCATGACAGGAGACAAGTCTAGAAAGGTGAGTATGATCAAGTCATAAAGTGTAGTTCTTTGGAGGCATCATGGTCTTCTCTGGAAAATGTAGTGAAATTATGGGTCTTATTCTAGAATAATACACATTTACACAAAAACACCATACCATTTAAAGGTTGTTTGTTTTTTTTTTAAAAAAAACCCACAAAAACTCTTAAAGTGTACCTGTCGATTCCCTTCTATTAGCAGTGGAAGCCATGAGAAAAGAGTATTGATATCACAGTTACCTAGAGATTTATGGCTAACTGGAGTTAATATTAGCCTCTATGCTTTTGTTCAGTTGGTGAAATGAAGCAAGCTAAAGTTTGTAGGGGGCAGGAGCAGTCTGTCAGCGAGGTAAAACAATGTTTCCCACTGAGAAAAGGGACATAGTCTGGGTGGACCATCAGGTAGTGACGTTCAATTAGTAGCCAGACATCTGGGCTTGGAGCTAGTTGAGGAACCTGTACCAGTTTAAGTAGAGAGCTTAAGAATCTTCAGAGGATAGATGGCAGCTGTAGGTACAACTATGGATGAAGTAACAGAGAAAAAGAGAGACTATTGCATGTGAGAAACAGAGGGCAGAGCTCATGGGGGCCCTTTCCCTTGAAAGGAAGAACAGGCCTTAAAGATAAAGATGAGTGGTCAGAGAAGGAGAGGGCAACCAGGAAAAAGCAATGTCATGGGAACAAGGAGATCCTAACAGAAAGAAGTCAACAGTGTCCAGGGCATCAACAAGGAAAGCCGACTTGAGACCAAGAACTTCTGTATACAAGGCTAACTAGAGCCACTGCTGTTGAGTCCTTTCTGACTTAAGGTCACCCTCCATCGAATTTCTGAAGCTGTGCACCTTTAAAGGAAGAAGCTGCCCAGCTATCTTTTGTGGAAGAGCTAGCCTGGTTGGTTCAAATTGCTGACCTTTGGGTTATCAGCCTGCTGTGCTGAATCATCAGCGTTCCTTTCCAAGGCTCAAGGAATAGGAAATTAGTAAGGGAAGTTGCACAATCACGCACAGCAAGTGGAGCGGCTAGCACTGAAATCTAGTTGTAATAATGTTGAGCAATCAGTGTTTGAAGGATAGGCATGGGGGGGGGGTGCGCATGCGCATGCCAAGTGCAAGGAAGACTTGTGTATCATGTTATCAGGCAGGGAGGCAACTTCTGAGTAACACCCCACATACTCACTTTGTGGTTTGCTTATTTTTAGAAGGGATCTCTTCACAGCCACCCTGCTGAAAGCGGCCTCAGAAGAGCACCATCTGAACAGGACTACGGGAGTCCCAGGTTTCTCTCAGCTCCTGGAAACTGTGTCCGGACAGAGGCTGCTCCTGGCAACCTCTACAGAGAGCCGACTGAAGTTACCTATGCCGAACTGCATGCTGAGCCGCATGACTACTTTAATGTTCTGAGTTACCGAAGCCTGGGAAGCCTCGGCTTCGTGGTAGAGACTGGTTAGCTCCCAGAGCCAGCTTGTGGAAAACACGTTCCTTGCTTTTGCTGTGATGGACTGGTATCTGAACATGCACCCTCTGCAGCACTGCTGTATGTGTATGTGGCCTGAGCATTGAATATGTTTCCCTGATGTGTGTGTGTGTGTGTGTGTTCAGTGGAATGAATAAATGTCATTCCTTTCATTTTCTTCATTTCCTACACCCTGTCCATCATTTCACTGTGGCAGGCCCTGGGTGAGTAGCATGAATCCTGATCATGACTGCAAAGCTGAACAACAAACATATTTGATCTATCAGGTACCCAGATCGCGTGCTGCTGAGAAATAGTTTCTTCTGAACATTATATGCAGGTTTTGAGGGTTTGTGAATATGATGATGATGTAACTATGGAGCTATCCTTGTCTCATTTCTTCCCTGTACTGTTTGTCAATACTAACTTATTCAAGACATTTTGTGAATAACGTATTGCAGCAGGATCAGTGGAGAGATTCAATGATGACAGTAATCTCTGACCTCTAAGATACCATGAAGAGGGGCTTTATGTGAAAAATAAATTCAGGAAGTGATTCAAGATGCAAAGCACAGACCTTTGGGAGCAGATGTTGGTTTGGGGCAAGGTGGTCAGTGTACACTTCTCTGTGGTGAGGTGATCTGGGAGGACAAGGTGGGATTTAGATAAAGGAAGAGAAAGGGAACTTTAAGGCTGGTCCAGCTGGGAGCAGAACGTTGCCTGGGAAGCTTGAACTTGTAGGATATAAAGCTGGTGGGAACTAAAAACCCTGTTCTAGAGATGGACTGTAGCACCAAGGGAGCCAGTGAACCTTCAGATTTTATTCTCTGGTCAGGCAGTTTCAGGTCTTCTTGGGTGGTGATTCAGAGTCCTTTGATGGTAACCTGGTAGAGAAGATTCTAGAAGGTCAGATTAGAAAAAAAAAAGGACTGTCAAAGAAATAGATTGGCATAAGTGGGCTCAGACATAGCAACAATTGTAAGGATGACAGAGGCCTGGGTCATCTTTGGTTCTGTGGTACATATGATTTTTGTGAGTTGCCACCATCTTGGCAGCACCTAACAACAGTAACAATGGCAGGCGTTCCCCTAGTGTGCACTGGGAAAACAGAATACGTCCACCTGAAGAAGCTTCTTCGTGTTATTCCTGTTCATAATTCACCTTTTCTCACGGAGACTTTGAAAGAAGGATCTAGTTTTCCACTAAAAAAAGAAAATCAGGATTTTTAAAAATTATAAATTCTTCCTAGAAAAAAGGGGTTATTAGATATTTTAAAAAGAACATGCTCAAACTATCTTTTAAGAATTCTCTAATTCAACCCTTGCCCTGTTCATATTAGTACGGGCACATCTGGTCAGGTTATTTCTGTTCAGCTGGTGTTCAGGCTGAATCTTACACTTTCTGTAAGAGGAGAGAGAAAGGAGGCTGGCTGTGCGGGTGACTGAATTAGGCTGGATTAGATAAGAAGATAGTGCTAGTCTGACTCTTCCCTGGGTTATTTGTTCCCCTTACTTTTCTTCAAAACAAGTAGGTAGTTGGGGTCAGTAAGCTGATCAAAGCTCCAGGTTTTCTAGAAGAAAAATAGATGCATAGAGAGCACTACTATTTTGTAAGGATTTATTTTATTTATTTATATTTTTTTTAGTGCTAATTAGTTTGAAGTAGAACAAAATTCACGAATTAGAAATTATTAAAATGTTATGATGACGACAAAATGGTATTTTGGTTTAGAGGAAATATATGTTGGGTTGATGCTGAACTAAGAGTTGGGTGTCATTTTAAATAATTATAGTCATTGAGAAACATTTACAAATGCCATTGTAACTCAAGGTGGTGGCACAGGGTTTCAGAGTAAAACTGTGCTCTATAGATTTTTAAATTAATGAATTTTCAGAAATAAATTGCTAGGCCATCTTCTGAGATATCTGTGAAAGGACTCAAACTTTCAACATTATGGTCAGCAGCTGAGTTTGGTACCTCTTTGTAATACCCAAGGACTCCATAGCTACTATTACAATGGTGATAAAATATGAAATGGCCTGTAAGTTTTAGAAATGGATCAAGATAGCTAATACGATACTTCATTCAACAAAAAGAAAAGATCATATCAAATTCATTACCTTTCATTCTTTTCTGGGAATGAGAGATGTCGATCTCTAAAAAGCCAGGTTCTTAAAGACAAATTCTGTCAAATGTGGTAGCCATTCTCTGTATGTTTCTGGAAGTGTGGTTGGTCTATATAAAGGCATATTGCTTTATAAAAGACATACCAGATTTGGAAGAATTTAAGGAACCTTTAGGGGCATAGTGCATTTCACTGCTGACTAAAAGCTTAGTGGCTCAAATACACCAGCTGCTCCATGGGAGAGAGAAAGGTAGTCTGCTTACGTTAAGATCTAAAGATTCAGACACAGACTGGAGGGCTGCTATGACTTGACTTGCCATAGTCGACGCTGACTTGACTCTGCCGTAGGTTTGGTTTAGGTTTTGGGAATAAACTTATATAGTAATTATGAATATGGAAAATAGGATACTAGAAACTAAGCCTGGAACAGGTATTCATTTCTTTTAAGTGGATGTTGGGGGTTAATTTAAAAATAATACAACTCAGAACAGGTTTGGTGGTAGTGGGTTCTGAACATCTAATATGAATAATAAAAATGTAAATCATCTCAGTAATTTGTTAAAATATTAATATTGAGTTAAATAAAAATTTATTGTTAAAATTGATTTACTCTGTTTCTTTGGACTTACATGATTATTGGAAAATCTAAATTGCATGTGTGGCTCGTGTTATAATTCCATTGGCTTGTGGTGCTCCCTTCGTCAGGACCAATATGGTGCCTGGCAAGGAGAGGAGTCATGTTCATTTCTATCTACTGGTATTTTTCTATTTCTCATTCAAAACAAGGTCTGAGGAGGCTTTCCTCTTTCATTATTGCTTCTGAGAAATGTATAGGAAAAGAGCACAAAGCAGATCCAGGTTGGATCACTAGATACAGACAGGTCTTCTCTTGACTCTCTTGGGTCCCCTTGTGGATTCCTGAGCAGAAGGAAGAGAAATGAACTGTTGAATTAAAAGTTTGAGGAGCAACAATGAATGAATGGAATTCCAAAATCTCTGTGGATGTTCATTGACATGAAAAATAAATAAATAAATTTAAAAAAAGAAGTTTGAGGAGAAATAAACTTACTGACTTTCTGGTCTTTATAACTCCAAATATGCACCTAAGTCTCTGGAGTCTGATCTGTAGTAAAGGAACCAAACAAATGGGAGGAACATTAAATGATGGACCTTGGAGATAGATGGTCTTGTGTAATCTTCCTGTGTGATTTTATTTCCATGTACCATGTGATCCCACAAGAGAATTATTATAGGCTCAATTTAACACAAATTCCATTGGTGTGAAGTGGATAAGGGGGGTTGTACGGTGTACCTTGCAAGAATGACAACATTCTGCTGTGTGCACCTGCCCAACAGATGAGAAAATTCTATAGAACAGCTGTGCCTTCCAGGTGTGGATTGTGGGCTTCCTTTCCTTTTCTGACTTTTCCCTGTCTTACTTCATGGCTATATCTTGTTATTGTTATGTGTTTCATGTCAACCACAACTCAGAGTGACCATATGAACAGCGGCTCTGATCCTGGCCCTATCCTGAGCCATTTTCACCATTTCCAGCACACTAGAGCCCACTGACGCAGTCACTGTGTCAATCCATTTCATCCAGGGTCTCCTTTCCTGCACTGATCCTCTACCATTCCAAACATGATACCCTTGAAAGCATGTGAGATGGAGTTTCAAAATCCTTTCCTCCAAGAAGCAAACTGGTTTCAACCTTTCCGGAATAGACCTATTTATTTTCTTAGCAGTCCATGATATGTTCAATACCTTCTTCAGCACCACAACTCAAAGGCATAGATTCTTCTTCCGCCATCCTTAGTCATTGTCCAGCTCTCAGAGGCATAGCAAACAATTGAGAAGAACAGGTCTTGGATCATGTGCACCTTAGTCTTTAAACTGATATTATTTAACACTCTGGAGGGGTCTTTGACAGTAGATTTTTCCCAATGCAACTTGTCTTTTATTTATTTTATTGCTAGTGTCAAAGATGTTGCTTATAGATTTCAACAAGATGAAATCATTAACAACTTCGATATTTTCTCCATCTATTATGATGCTACCTAGTGGCCCAGTGGTGAGGACTTTTGTTTTCCTGATGTTGAGATGCAATACATATTGAAGGCTGCAGTCCCTGATCTGCCGCAGGAAGCACCTCAAGTCCTCCTCAGTTTCAGCAAGCAAGGTTGTGCCATCTGCATAATGCAGGTTGTTGATGAATCTCCCTCCACTCCTGATGCCATATGACTATGTTTAGTAATCCCTATATCCCATCTGGGAGAAGTTAAGAAGCCAGGGTGGCCTTATGTAGGACAGGAGACTGAGCTTCTTGGAAGTCAAAACCATATGCTTTGATGTTTGGTAGGATTTATTTTCATAAGATAGTCTAGTACAGTGCTGGCCAACAGAATTTTCTGCAATATTGGAAACATTCTGTGTCTATCCAATATGTTAGTAACTAACGACATGTGACTTTTGAGCTCTTGAAATGTGGCTAATGTGACTGAAAATCTGAGTTAAAGTTTTTTTTATTTGCTCTTAATTCAAATGAAAATAGTGTTGTGTGAGAGGTAACTAATTTGTTGGGCATTTCATTTCTAGTAATTGCCTTGCATAATAAAGAAAACAGAGGAAGGCGTTTTAGAGATGTTATGTATTTGAAAGAGCTACCACCAAGAGGAAACATGGATTTTTTTTCTTCTGCTGTCCTTCCTTTGATCAAAATAAGGCATAAGGTCAGAAGATGGCCATCTATTTGTTTATTTAAGGCACTCATTGTAAGTCATTTGAGGCAGCTAAGGTACAAAGTTTATAAAAGCATGCCCAGGGCTGTGAAAGATGTTGAAACTCATAGGTGTTGTGCAGGAATAGACTTGCATCACAAGATTTACCCTCCACTCATGAAGGTTGTGGAGAACACCTCTGTGGAGGCTTACGTTCTCATAGACATCAAAAGAGAAGCAGCAATTGTGTGCAGAGAACTAGGTATTAGGATACTTGACCTAAGAGTTGAGCTCTACTATTTAGCTGTATGACACTGGATAAATGACGTAACTTCTCTGAGGTTGTTTCCTTTTTTTGTAAAGTCAACTCAACTCACTACTGTAGTGTGGGAACCAACTCATAGTCGACCCTCAGATATCAACTAGGTTTTCAGAGGTTATAAATCCTTTAGCAGGAGATGGCCCACCTTTCTCCTGCAGAGCCACTGGTGGATTCAGATCTGCTTGTCTGGGTTGGTAGTGCAAATAAGGAGTTTCCCTCTAGATTATAAATTCTTGGGAAAAATAAAGTAATAGTGGTTGCCTGTGTATAAACTGCAAAATGTTGAATCAGCGATAACAGTTATTATAATTATTGCATCACTTCTCCCCTGGAGAACAGGTGGCCCTCTTGCTGTTTAAAATGCTTCAGAAATTCTCCAAGAGGACTTCAGACTTCATCAAGAGCATCAACAGCACATAACAATAACAACAACAACAAAAAGTGTAGTCAGAAGTGCTGAAGTGCAAAGATATTAGTCTAGAGACTAAGGGGCACCTGATCCAGGCCATGGTCTTCACAATTACTTGTTATGCATCAGAGAGCTGGACAATGAATGTACATACTGAAAGAAGAATTGATGCCTTTGAGTTGTGATGCTGTAGAAGAGTATTGAACATACCACTGACTGCCAAGAGAACAAGCGAATTTGTCCTGGAGAGGATGAAATCAAGTTGCTCTATTGAGGCAAGGATTTTGAAGCTCTGTCTCACATATTTTGGGTATGTTGCCAGGAGGGACCAGTCCTTGGAGAAGGACATCATACTTGGAAGGGTGAATAGACAAGGCAGGGGAGGAAGACCCTGGATGAGATGGAATGGCACAATGACTGGGGTAGTAGGAGCAAATAAATATGTCTTGGAGATGGTGCAGCCAGAGTGCTCTTTGGAGGCAAGGGATGATGAGGCTTCAACTCACATACTTTGGGCATGTTGCTAGGAGGGGCTATTCCTTGGAGAAGGACATGATGCTGGGAAGGGTGGAGGGTTGACAAAGGAGAGCAAGACCCTCAACCAATGGACTGACACAGTGACTGTTGCAGTAGGCTCTGGATTGTCAGAAAGTGTGAAGATAGCACAGGATAGGACAGGGTTCAGATCCACCGTTTATAGGGTTGCTATGGGTCACACTTAACTCTACATCACCTAACAACAACAATGTAAGCTCTGATGGTGTAATTGGTAAGGAGCTGTACTGCAGGCCCAAGGCCCATATATCTCTGGCTGTTCAAATCCATAGGATAAATACGGACCATCTCCTCCTGTGCAATTTACAGCTTTAAAAAAACCCTGGAATATCAGTGAGGAGTTAGTTCCAACTTATTGACAATGACTTTGAGTTTTTGAAGAAAACATTACTCAAGGTTGAGAAATATTGGTATAAATACCACTGGATTTCAGAAAACCTGACTTTAGGCACTGTTTTGTTTTATAGGATAGATACATTATTTCTAGACCTCTCTTTATAAACTGAGGTAACAAAAACTACCTTATGGGATTTCACAGGGGAATTGTGAGCGTAGCAAAGTATATTTCTGAATGCACTAAACTTTGTAACTATTGGGTACCATGTAAGGAGCTCTAGTGGTATAGTTCAGAAGAAGTCATGCTGCTAACCCAAAGACTGGCAGCTCAAATCTACCAGTAACGCCTGAGGAGGAAGAAGAGTAATCTTCCTACCTTCAAAACCCATTGGAAGATCACTGCGAGTTAGAACTGACTCAGCACAGTGACATCTGAGAAGCCAATGTGTGATTTTTTTATTATTACTATAGATTTATAGAAATGATGTCAAAATACATTCAATAGATGAGGCCTCCAAAAAGTGTGTAGCATGTCAAGAGATACCAAAGACAGTATGTGAAGCTGGCTGGCATGTAAGGCATTGCTAAGGTTCAAATATGTACCGTGATCTTGTTTTGTACCTCTTCACTCTCTCAATATCAGGCTGAGCAGTTCAGTGATCTAGTCACAAATTGTTAGTAATTAAACTCATAGATGCGATCATGAGGTCAGAGTTCACTGTCTATTCAGTTTAGAAGTCTCTTAGAGACCCTATTCACCCCACGTGCATGCCTGGGTAATTTTGTGTCCTTCACACCCAATGAAGCCTTTCCCCTGCATCCACTCTTCAAAGACAAAACCTACATGTCTTTGAGTTCTCAAACTACAGTTTTTATGCCTAGAGCCCGTCTCTAACTTCTTCTTTCTGTGAGTTTTAAACTCCCATAGGATTGAAGTTTTGGATCATACTATCTAGGTCTTGGTTTTAGAAAAATTTCTTTCTAGTTATTAGAGTATAAGACTTCCTATACAATATTGCTAACTGAGCTTGGGTCTTAGCAAATTCAATTCAGTTGATTTTTTTTAACTGATACAAACAAGATGTAAGTTTTCTTTTAACATAAGAAGTGTCTACAAGGATGAGGCATTTAGACTGTTGTCATGAGAAGTCACATATTAGAAAGGGCCTGTGTTTGTTAAGGGCCTTCCAAAATCTTTAGTTGGGGTCATATTTTGTGCCATAAATTTTCCATTTCCATACATAGATCAAGCTCTGGTGGCCTAGTGGCAAGGAGCTGTGTTGTAATCTCGAAGGCACATGGTTTGAGGCCACCAGCTGTTCTGTAGGGTGGAGAATCTCCTTCTGTGCGATTAACTGCCTCTGAAAACCTGCTGGAGGGTCAGCTCTGTGTCAGCTTTGACTAAATGGTACACAGCAACAACAACAATGTACACAGATCAGAGAACATGTGAACTGATTTATATAGTAATAAAAAAACACTGTGATGACTGAGGTTTGGATAGGACTAAGGAAAGGTCAAAATTTATCTGGTAGTTCCCCAAAGTGACCTCAACAATCTTGAAAGTCCTACTTTCTCTATGAAGAGGTCTGAGATATTGAGAATTTTTCTTATATTGTAGGTATAGTTTTTTATTTGGATAACCTTAGACTAGATCTAGCCCATATTGTACGCAAAAATGGAGAACAAGCCTCAAATTCAGAAATAGTACCATAATATAAAGAAGACACAAAAGGAAACAAGAAGTTGTTTTTGTTTTTTTTTTAATTATTCCTTCATATTCAAACTTCACAAACAGTGTGAACTTGTACAATACCTCGGAAAGTGAAACTTACAAAAAAAGTGCTGGTAACATTTAAAAAAAAAACAACAAAAACCCCAAAAAACAAACATCATTCTTAGCAACATCAATTACTCTTCCACACAAAACAGAAACCTTGTAAAATTTATTTTCGTATTTTAAGGCGTAATACTTCCGTATAAAGTATATGCAAGAGATAAAACTTCACAGTATTCCAAAATGTCACAATAATAATAATAATATAATAGTATAATGAAGCGCTACAGTTAATTTTCTTTTTTTGAATGTTTTTTTTTCCTGTTTAAATAACAAATACAAGTCACAGGTAAATATACGTGAGAAAAATACGAGGCTAATATTAAATGGCAGGTAAGGATACTGTCACTGTAAGAAAAAACTGGCAGGATGTGTGTATTTAGTCTATATTTTAAAGCACTTGATAGAAAAGGCGTATGCAAGGTTTTTCAAAACAATTTTTCTGTTTGCTTGTTTGATAACTGACAACAATTTAAGAGTATAATGAGAAAAAAAGGAACAAACTCTCTCTCAAAACGATTGACCTGCTCATCTCAAACCATGTATATATCGGAGGATGGATGTGTGTTTGTGTACACATGTGTTTATGACTCTACGGTGCAGGGATTGAAAACAGCAGTATTCCACGCCCAGTGGTAATGACTGGAGGGGATAGTCTCTGCAGTCATTCAGCCCAGGCTCCTCTTGGGACATTATTCTTTCAGTTTAAAGCTTTCTCTTTCCTTGCCTCTCCCTTTTTCCAAAAGCTTCCCCAAACCCCAGGTCTTCAGTCTGAAAAGACAGTCTGGTTAGGAAAGTTTCCCTCCATTCACAATTCACTGGGAAATGGAAACTGCACAAACAGTGACACCCACACAGACATTGAAAATACCACTTGGATGAATGAGTATGTTTGTGCACGTGTGTATGTTATTATAGGGCTGAATATACAGTGTGTGTGTGTGTGTGTGTGTGTGTGTGTGTGTGTGTGTTTGTGTTACACAGTAGCAATTGCAAAAAAGGGACCATATTCCTTTCCATACTAAGATACAATGTGATAAGAAACATTTGTGTGCAGGGAATAGGGTTTCTTCGAATCTTATCACAACACTGTGGCGAGATAATCAGGAAATGGGTTCACCTTTCAGCAGTCACCACGTAAACTTCGCTGTGAACACACATGCCCGACTTCTGACCTATGCACAGGTGCGTGTCGACAGCTAGCCATTCAGCCAACAGGGAACAGAAAGACAGCAGATAGCAAAACACGTCAATAAGGTGCTCAAAGAAAAAAGTGGCACCCACTCCTGGAATGGAGAGCCACGTTAAGGTGCTTCAAAAGGGTTTTTTTTTTCTTTTCAGTTTTTATTTCAAACATTAAAGAGTACTATTTTGCACATGGTAAGTTCTGAGCCAGGCCAACGGTTTTGAGATTTCTGACATCTTCCATTTAAAAGGGCTTTCACTGTAGTAGTTCTGTTGTTTGTTGTGGGTCACTTGAATTTTGCTTTTTTTTTTTTTTTTTTTTTAAAGTTTTAGAGCCAAAAACTGAAATCAAATCAACATGACTAAAAAGAAATAACTGATGAAATGGTATTGAACATGACTGCTTTCCCATTGGATCAAGATGGTTTCGCCCATTTTTTCCTCATTCATGAACACTGTTCCTTTTTTTCTTTGTTACAATCCGTTCCGTGTGAACATACAGAAATGACCAAAGTCATTGCAAGTGGCTGTTTCTATTGTTTGTGTTCTGTTTCAAGAGTCCAACCTTGTTTCCTCTGCTGCTGTTTGTGTAGATTCTGGATTTGTAATGAGCATCTGATTCTGTTATGTGCATGTGTGTATATTCTGCACATATACACACTTATACATGTATAATATATACACTATATATATTTGGATATATATAGAAAGTGTGTATACATTTATACATACTATAGTGTATATTGTTTCAACTGGAGATAAACTGAACTGGGTTCAGACACGAGCACATGGTTATCTTTCCCCTGCTCCCTCTGTATGTTTTAAAACAGTCTGGAGCTTTAATTTTTTTTTTTTAAAGTGCATTTTCAATGCAGAATAATTGTAATCCACTGATTCCTTTGAAATGGTTTTGGATGAGAAAACTCTGACAGTTCTCAGCCCCGAGCAAGAGCAACCCGGGTTTGGTCGTGCTGGGGGCTGACGTGGCAGTGCCAGGCTTGAGCCTGAGTGATTACTGGGCATTCTGGACTCCGGGCACCTTAGCGGCGGCGGCAGCAGCAGCAGCAGCAGCGGCAGCAGCAGCACCTTTATGAGAAGTGGAGATAGAAAGGAAGAAGGAAGGAAAGCTCAGATGAGGAAGGATGGATTTGCCGTGTGTTTCCCGATTGGAATCGTTCACTCTGATGGTGATGGAGTTGTGCAGTCACTACTTGGCTCTGGATGAGATGTCCTTTGTCCCCTCCCCACTGACACTAACCTCCCACTGCCCTCCCTCGCCTGCTCAAGCATGACCCACTCCTGAGGCTGACTCCCGTGTGTGTCAGTTTCCTGTGGGTTTGTGAGTGCCAGCGTCTCGTAGGAATAAGGCACCAGAGAAATCAAAATGTTACAAAACAAGATGCGAAACCCCATTTCGAAGTCTCCCCCATTGCTCTGTTAAAAAATATTGCATGTGATACCGTTCGTTTGTGTGTACTTAAAGTGTGTCAAATGCAGTCTCTGAAAGGAACTCGAAGCCCTTCAGCACCAGAGATCTTTAGGAATGCACCCTTTGTCTAAACACACCCACTCCCCCCCACCCCCCACGCCCTCCCCACGCCACACGCAGAAGCACCAATTCGAGAGAACAAGGCTGCTTGCCGTTGCTCACCTCATGTTTGATAAAATCAAAGAAGTCTATGAAAGAGAATTTTCAGCAAGCCCTCTAAAATCAAATGGACTTAGGCTGCCAAGTATCTTGTGTCTGGTTACTTCTCTAAAAGAGCATCGTGAAGGGGTTGAGATGTTTGCATTTTACTATTTAGGGGAATGTACTGAACAGATTTTACTTCTCAAACGATGCTCAAATCCTCCATCAACACTTCAACCTCCATTGTTGTTGTTGGTTTTGTTTCCAAACAATTATAAAAAAGGAAGAGGTCTATCTAACTGAAAAAGGGGAAACAAATGAAGGCACATGATTTTATTCGGTCCCACAATCCTTAAGAAAAATGTGTGTGTGTGTGTGTGTGTGTGTGTGTGTGTTTGCATGTGCATGTGAGATGGGAGCCCAAGGAGCCATTGAGCCCAAGAGAGGCTGGGAAAAGTGAACAAGAGAGAATTTTGAGACAGAGATGAGAAAGGAGAAAGGAGGAAATGGAGGCTTCTCTTCAGCTTTCTGTCATTGACAGTCTCAAGATTTGGCTGCTTTAAAGTCCAGAACGGAATTTGTTTGTCTTGGTCTACAAAGTGCCCCAGTTAAATATCTCCAGTTAATCATATTACAGCTTTTGGTTTTTCCCTTTCCCCTTCCCTCCAGCCAAATGATTTATTTTTTTTAATATCACAGTTTTAATTTTTGTTGATTATTTTTTTAATGTCAAAAAATTATGGAAAGCTACTGAACAGCCTTAGGGCACCCTGCCTCTCCATCTTCACAGTGAACAGATGAATGGACATGCCACAGAACCAAGCATGAGGCAGGCAAGGGGCCTTGTGCTAGTGGTCCCTTGCCCTCCTTCCCGCAGGCCTTCACAGCCACATCTTTCATCTGCATCCCTATTCTCCCCCTCATTCATGGAATGCGGGCTGCTGAGGTAGGCAAAGCTGGTCTAGAGAGCTGGGGTGGTAACAAGAAGGTCTTAGAAGCAGAGGGTGATGGAGACATTGGTTTACTCTCCTCAGGTCCCTTGACCAACCAGCTGTGCTCTCTAAGGTGGCAGCCTCTCCTCAGGGTGGAAAGTGTGGCTGCCCACGAGATGTTGACGTCCCACTGACATTTTACTTTATGAGACCTCAACCCGCAGGCTCACCACCTTGATGCCTCTCTCTGAGGCAGGCGTAGCCCCCATATCCTAAGAAGGCAACATTCCAGGATGGAGAGGCAAAGCAAATTGGTTTGTCAGACAAGAAAGGGCTATGGACATTAGGTTTTGAAAACAAATTAAACTTTGGTTTTCCAACTTTTTCAAATGACAAAAATTAAAGCAGGGCTTCAGTGGCTTTGAATCATCTGACACCTGTTTTATATATATATATATTTTTTCTTTTCCTCATTTGGCAAGGCTAAGGCGGGGGGAAGAGGAAAGGGGGTTCCCATAATTGGTCGAAGACACAGGGTGGTAAAATGCTTCCACACTTAAACTCACAGTCCAGTGTTTTTGACATTTCATAAATAGCTTTTTTTTCTCTAAAAAAAGAATAAAACAAGAACAATCCCTTTACTTACTCATCTGAAACAAAATAAACAGCAGTGGGTACAAACTTCTTGTAACAATTACAAAAAACAACAATATAATCCCAACTTTTAACACGCATCTTGAATCAGTTATTTTTTTTTAACCTCAAAACTGCAGCATATCCTAAGGGCAAACTTTTCAATTAGTTTTTTTCTTTTTTTTTTTTTTAAATAATGTCTTCACCAAAAAAACAGTCTTGTACCAATAAAATGCATTCAAAAATAGAAAATATTACACAACAAAAATATGTATCCTTCCTTTCCAAAAAAGAGTCTTCACAAAAAAATGTAGAAAAAATTCCAACAATTTTTTTTTCCTCTCCTAAACATTAACTTTCAGTCTAGGGCACAATTATTTATTGATTAAATGTTTGTTTTTGCATAAAACATGGAAGATGCAAAACAATTACTGTACTAGCTTTGTGAAATTACATCCACTCCCACCCCCTACTATGAAACAAAACAAAACCGGAAAAAAAACCCAGCAAACATCAAACAAATGATATAGCCAGTTGACTAGGGAAAAAAAAATCTGTCTTTTCAATGTATATTTGGGTGGGATCATTGTCTCTTGGCATCTGGGGATTCTGAAGAAGGGAGATTGAACTGAATTCAAGAGCTTCTCTAGTATTTGTTGATGCCCTAATGAATTGGTCACAGTCTCCCATGCTGAAGGCTGTCCACTCCAATTTCTCGCTAAGAGAAGCATGTATGTGTACCTCATGGATGGTCAGTGGACTACAATGTGTCCACACGTTTGGTACACATACCTGTGTATATACAAGCCTCTTCCTTAAGTAAAACATATTATGTATTTTTTTTTTTAATCCTCAAAATAGGGAGCTCCAAAGGTCTGAGGGTATCCAGGTTATTTCCTCTACATCTGCCTCTCCTTCATATAAACCATTTTAGACATCAACTGGAGAACTCAGTCTCCAGGGAATATCCTGTCCTCCTCCTACCCTATGCAATCCAGCTGTCTTTTGTTTTCAGCATTGCGACTTAAAATATACATTTTAAAAATATAATCTGATGGTATTTATCCTTCCTATGGGATTTGTTTTATATATGTATGCAGTACAAATTGATTCCTCCCACCCTCACTGCTTATTTGATTGCTGGTTTTTTTTCCTCAAGTTTTTTGTTTTGTTTTGATTTTGATTTTTTAAACAGTGAAATGTGTCCAATTTTTTTTTCCAGTGCATTAAACAAATTTTAAATTAAAATAAAACCTTTCCCCCTATCCTTCTACAGGAAATGACTGATACAAAGTACAATATAATAAAATAAAATGCCAAATAAAATAGCATGATGTGCAACCTTAATTACATTAAAGAAAAACAAACAAGAATTATAGAACTTAAGCATGAAGGAGCCAACACTATAGAATCCCAACTATGGTATGATTGGCAAGCACTGGTTAAAAAATAGATAAGGCTACTCTTAGATTCCTAACTCAGCTTGGCTAACCACTGCTCTTCTGTGTTTTCCTTCAACTCTTAATCTTTTACTCACTAGTTCTTTATATCTTTAAGATGGACAAATTTGCTTTTATATTTTTGGTCTATGGTAGAATTACATATTAATAATATAATAAAATATTTCATTAACAGGTTGGTACTGCATCCATGTGGGGAAAATAGAAAAAAAAATTACTCAAATAGACACAGCAAATGGACTCTATTTTAAAAAAAATAACCACAAATATAATAGAAATGTGAATCAGGGCAACAGATTACATTGAAAACAGATGTAGAAAGTTATATATTTTTAATAGTACAAACGCCTGACAAACTATGCCTTAGAAATGCAGCCTCCAAAGATTTCCAATGATTTCTACTTTTCAATAGGTCCATTTAACATTCAAATGGAAATGGAACAAAACAAAATGAAGTGAACAGCTGGTTGGAATCAACCAAAATTTTCAAGCAACCTCAGTTGACTGGTCAAGACTAGGTAGACAGCATTGGACAACTGGCTAGCCACAGGGGGACAGCTGATGGTAAATTGAAAGGTCTCCCCTACTGGTAAAGAGAGCAACCAAGGAATACTACCCCCCCACCCCCTTATAAACAATATATGAGATGAAACAGCATCTGGTAGAGGGAATATGGTAGTCAGGTGAGAAAAAGAAGAGGTGAGAAACATAAGTAGACAGACTTTGGGCACCACCCCTCACCCCTTTGTTTTTCTCTTTCTGAACATGGTTTGGGAATAGCTACAGGTTCTTATGCCATGATATCCATCAAGGGCTAAGTGGCTCTCAAGTTCACACCTCACACATCCTATGATAAAGCAGAAGGAGCATAAGATGCTGTAATGGCAAAGCCATTTCATATTAGCTATCCCTGTCTGATTGTTGAACTGGTAAGAACTGATTGTGGTAATCAATAGACATGAAGTTATTTCCAGAAACAAAAGAAGAGAAAATGGACTCAGTAAAAAAAAAAAAATAAATAAATAAAAAGAAAAAAAAATACTGCTTTTGGTTATTTTGTGTTTCTTTTTGACTTCATGCTGTCCTTGGTTTTTCACTTATTTCAGTTGCTCCAGTTTAAATAAGAGTTTAGACTAGTGCAAATATCAAATCACAGCATTCTAGGAGCAATATCTTCTCTTCATTCTAAGTGAGTACTATCCCTTCAGGCAACATCAAAAGACTGAGGGCAATGATCCAGAAAAGGATATCTGAACAGATTATTAATCTAGTACTTGCTACAACAAGAAAGGCACTATCACAACAGATCAGTCTCCAAACATTCTCCTTGCCATAGGCATGGGCATTTCAATGACTCCAGCAACCAGAATGAAGCCTGGATGGTGACGTCTTCAACACTGGAATCCATTGGCCAGTTATCTGACGCCCCCACTCCTGCCAGCCAACACTGTGGGCTCTGACCAGGTAAAGCACTGATCTACGCTTGTGGACATGCTGCCCTCAGGTTTCACCAATAATACTTGTATGGTTCTAAATGATTTAGCTCACTCTCTTCCGTGGAAGTTTCTTTCTCTCCATCAGTCTCCAGGTAAGTCTCTATTAAAGACTAGTTAATGGTGTCAAGTACTTTTGTTTTTTCCACCATGTTTTAAACCTCTGACCAAACCACAAGTCATAGACAGTTTGCTAACTCCTCTAATAACAAGGTCTCCTGTTAGTACCACTGTGAACTGAATGAAAACCAAGGTGTCATCCGTTGACTACCAAAGCATGTCCAGTTAGCCTGTTGGATTATTTTGTTTGGGAGAGAGGAAGTAGGGCTCTAGAGGTTAAAGTCTTTGGTGACAGAACTAGATTGAAGGGGACAGAACAAGTTTGAAGGAAGAAGTTATTTCCAAAAGCCTCAAGAGCAGTATCCTAAGAGTGAATACATTAAGTAAGGTCAATCATTTCTTTGTATAACTTTGGTTTTGTCCAAAGACCTCTCAGTGCTTACCCAATACACATATATAAGTACCTGTTCAGAGTTCTGAATTTAGGCTTTTATCTTATTCAAAATGGCAACATGGTATAATGCTTTGAATGCTTAAGGAATCACTTGTGTTAGTCTTGAAAGCTTTAAAGAGAGTTTTTATGATTGGCAAGGTTGATTATTTAAAATTTTTAAATTTTGGGTTGTAGATATGGATGGATGTTAAGGAGGAAAGAGAAAAAAGTATCAATGTTATAACCGTCACAAAAAGGCCTCAACAGAGAATTTTCCAAATACATGCCCTGCCATGTGACGGTGTTCAGAAAAGTTCCACATTAGACCTTCATAGGGGTTATGAACTTTTCTTAGTGATCCAAAATCTTTAAAGCTGTCACACTGGATTCAAGAAGAATCCTTTAGCAACTTTTTTTGTTTTTTTTTTCATTATCACCCACACAATGCATTGCTTTTCCTGTGGTGCAAGATTCTTTGATTAACGGTTACTAAAAGCTGTCAACCTCTGATTTCATCTAAGAGTTAAAAAGTCAATAAAAATAAATTGAATAAAAAAATAGAAGAAAAGAAACCCTCAAAATGATATTTTCAGGCACTGTAAAGGTCTTTTGTTTGATGAATGAGAAATAACTGAGCAACTAGTAAATTCTGATCAATCTTCCTACCATTCCCCCAGTTTCAAAGTTGGCCTCATTTGTTTAAAAATGAATGTGTCACCTTATTGGTTTCAGTGTTTATTGCACTGGTTCCCTTACTGTCATCTTAAAAGGACTTTATCACATGCATGGTTTTCTTCTTTGGCTGGCCTGATGTAGATCTCACCAAGGGATTGGGTGGGAGGAGAGCAGAAAAAACATAGGCTAAAAGGATATCTCAAATATGATAAGGTTATTATTATTATTATTATTATTAATTATTTTTAAGAAGGACATAACACTTACCATCGCCCTCTGCCCAGTGCAATGTGTACCAGAAGGGGCTTTGTGGTGGAGGCCAAATGGACTTTCACACTCAGTTGACTTCCTCATAGTCTCAATTCTTACTGAGAGCTTATCTAGAAATAGTTATGGGCAATGTTCTCCTTAAACGTCTTCAGTTTACTGTGTTAACCCAAGTTCCTCACGATAAGAAAACAAGTCCTATCAGATGGCAAATCTAGGCCTGATGAAGAAGTGCCAAAGATTCTGCAGATTCTTACCAGTCCTGCTAAAACCATGCACAATGGAAACAGCCTGTTATCTTCACGATGCGCCTAGTTTCCTAGCTTGCCTCTTTCTTTCCTTTCCTGTATGTCATACACTCTGTCCTGGCACAAGTAAATACATTTCAGTAGTGCAATGCAGTACAGTCATATTTAGTGCAAAACGAAACAAAACAATAAGCCTTATTACAAATCCAAAGCTCAGCCCTAAACAGCTCTTACTAAAGGTTACCAGTGCCATAAAGCGGGAAATTCAGTCTTCACCTCACACTTCTGTGAGTCATCTCTTTTGTTGCCCCTGCTGGTTTCAGCTCAAAGGATATAAATACTAGCATGCACCTATATATTATTATGTAAAACATTAAGCCAATAGGCAGAAAATAAAGGGAAGTAGTCAAGTTGAAACCAGCGGTAGTATTTAGAAGAGGAAAATAGCTATTTCATGTAAAGGTCAGTAGTGGTTTTTATTTAATGGTGTTAATCATGTCAAATGGCTCCAATGCTAAGGGTCATGGATTCAGAAAAAGACAAAGCTTTTCTGTGTCCCAAAAGAGGGTCCTAAATTTAACAGTGCTGGGTTCTTATTTCTGAATAGTGCAATCAACTACTCTTCAAGGGCTATGGGCAGCAGCCACTTTAAATAACACAGATACGTACACTAGAGGCATTCACTTTTTAAAATTGATCCCTTCTCCCTTACCTCATTCCTCTCCTATTCACTTTTTTTTTCCTGACTATACACAAATACACATATACATACATAGACACAGAAATTATCAAGGCCCCTCTCAGATTGATGGATTGAAAGCTAGTACAAATAGCTCAATGACACACTCACACACAAAAGTACAATTATCAAATATAAAAGTGAATTACTACATCAAAATGAAAAGTCTGCACTGTACCTCTTCTTGTTCATTCTGTAAAAAATAACATTCATAAATAGCTATCTTATGGAGCTTATTTCTTCCTTAACATTAATTGAGAATTAGTCTGAGATATGGCAGTCAGTACTAAGTGACTCTGGAGAAATGTTTTGCACTTGCTAACCCACAGGGATCTGTCTCTGCAGTTTGTCTAGGTGACCACTAGTCAAATGTAAACCTACTTTTATGCTCATTTACAAGCTGGGAATCTCAGAGAAATGAAGCAGTTTGGCATTGTAGGGTCAACATATTTAGGAGTACCTTAAGACCTAACGTTACCATAGATTTTTCTCAAGAATATAGATTTCTTGCCTTTGTTTGTTGTGCTAAGGATTACTGGCATAATCTTTCATTGACTTGGAAAGCCACAATTCCTTTAATGACAGTGCAAAAAACCCAACCTTGGTTAGATACAAGACCATTACTTTTTAATGTACATATATCAACACATCTCTCAGGAAATCTGAAGTATAAATCAATGGGACTAAGGAAGAAGTTCAACTGCTGAAAATATTTTTGAGAACATTATCGTACACTGTATACCAAGTTCCAAATCAAGATTTGTCTCAGAGAGAAGGAGCAGAGTAACTAGCCTTGTTTTTCAGAGATTCCCCTCAGCACTGAATTTTTACAAAATATTTTAGACTCTGGAAAACTCTTAAGTAAATTTTAATCTACTGTTTTATTTTTTGCAATCTTTCTGCACTCTTCTTGTGCCTTAGAGAGCTGATTAGGTGTAGTCAAAGATTTATACAACTTTTTTCCTATACGGATTTGACAGCATTAAGATAGATTGTAATCACAGAGAAAGGAGGTTATCCTAATTCATTACTTCTAAAAACTATTACAGTAAGAGATGGGTAGGAATGTCAAGGGGTGGGTGGTAGTAATGTCATCTGGTAACTCTTAAGAACTGATTTTAAGAATGTAGAGCTTTATCAAACGCAGTTGTATCACATTGTACTCCTTCCTTCTCTAGTTCCCTCTTTGCTTTTAAATTTTGATTGCTTAAAGAGCAAATAATGTAAATTGCAGCAGAAAAGAAAGATTATAAAAAATTTGTTAGGTTATCTGAGTTAAAACCAGTGTTTTGAAATGGTTTCCCATTTTTAAGTTCCCAACTTGGTTTGGTTTCTCTCTCTCTTTTTGTTCCTTTATTTCTCTCTTGGTAATGAAGGTTTAGATGGGTGAAGTACCAGAGGCAAAGTCACAATCTCAGTGTATTACTATCACCTCTGGGGCTCAGTGGGAGAAAGAGTATAGAAATGGGTGTTTTTCTATCTAACACCTCATGAACACATACAGTGTTGAAAGGAAGAAAAATAAGTATTCTCTACAATCATAGAAAATCTAGAGTGAATGATTTTGGCATTTTATTAACATCCTTCCTTTCACTTTCTAGGTATTCTGCATTAAAAACTAATAAGTAGCTAAAACCTGTTAATTTATCCTTGCTTTGCTTCAAAAAAAAAGGATATAATGATGCAGTAAGAATTTGTAATGTAAAATGCATGACCTTTACCTGCAACCAGTTATCATTCTTTGGCCCTGGAGCTGTTAGTTTTTGTAATAGGGTTTCTTTCTTAAAGTAATTGTTTGTTTCGTTTTTTGAAATGTATCTATTCTATCCTCAAAGTGCAGAGAGAGAGTTTCTTTCCTATAAGCTCTTAATTGCTATTAGGAAAGGCAGATAAGAGTTCTCTCAAAAAGGAATGCTTGATGGTAGGATAGAAGGCTCTCTCATTCTAAGGAGGAAATGAATATGGCAAAGAAGAAAGTCTGATGACCATGGAGAGTATCAAATCAAAGAATCAATCTTTTACTACCTTGCAAAGACACCGTTAAAAGGAAACAAATCAACAAACTTTACTAAAATACGTATTCCTCCAGTTTTAGATTTTGAAAAAAAAAAGGAATAATTCTATGCTAAAATCAAGGTTTATAGATAGCAAAAACGAAAACCTGTTTTAATGTGTAAAAGTATCATCCCTTTGCTGTACTATCTTAGTTTCACTTTCTTTGAAGGAATTGCATTGGTGCACACTTGTCCTAAAGTACAGTGCAGAAAATAAACTCGTTTGCTACTAACTTCAATCTTAGAACATTTCCTAAGCTAGATCCACTAATCCTAAAACTACAAATCTGTAAATTAAGTGCAGACTTGCTGAAATGCATTGCTGAGGGGAAAGCAGGCATTTTATGAGAAAAAAAACCAAAACAACCAAACACAAAAAACCACACCAACCCTAACTGTCTTCCTAATATAGTCTATAACGTTTCTGACCATTGTTTTGCTGCATTAATTACTGTGTGGGCCTCTGGTGGTTTTGGCGGGTGTCAGCCTGGAAAAGTAGGAGGCTCATAAGCAGTGAGAAAGCCATACTTTGGAGTCTCTAGAACATTAGACAGATTTTATGCATTAATCTGGGGTTAGCACAAGGATAAGTGTTGGAGTTGTGTTTGGGGAACTAGAAGGAACAGTGTTAAGAAAACATCCTGAAGAAATCCTGATGATTACTTGGACCAAATGGGGCAAGTGAGAACTAGATCCCCTCCTACTTTACATTTTTAAGGACAGTGTTATAGGATTTTTAAGTCTTCTAATCTTGAAGAAGCAGCCAACGATCAAAGAGAAGAGTACCTCAGATAAAGAGTACTTCAGAGAAAGATGCAAGGGATGACTATGGTCCAAAGAAGAAAAGGGGAGTATGTTAAGTGAAGATCATAGTAGTGTTGTAAATACTGATTTAACAAACATTGGTTTCCTATTATATGCGTGACTCTCCCAGGCATGAGCCTCACTGGAAAGTTACTACACACAGGTCTGATTATTGGCTTGATTAAAACAAAAGTTGAATCATGTCTGAAGTCAAATTAAGAATCTATTTCTCATATAAAATGTTGATTTCACCTGTGTGTTCATGGAAAAAAAGAACTTGAAAGCACATCACTGTGCACTTAACCATAGGTAGTACTCTAGGTCACAGAACAGGGTTTTTTAGAAGATGACAAGCAACCATAGTACCATGGCAAGCACAGGAGGCTGGTGGTTAGAAGACTGTACAGAGCTGACGTGAAGATAACATGGTAAGTGTTCTATAAAGAGCTATATTTGCAAAAGGATCAGTCTTTTGGGCAATACACTGAGGTTCAGATAGTTGAAAACTCATTTAAATGAGATTTAGTGACCTAACTGTAGAGTTACTTGTGTTTAAATATTGGGGAGTAAAGTACAAATATCCATTCAGTTAAACCATTACTTTTATTTCAATATGCACTGAGTATGTTTAAACAACCTCAGGTTACAAAATAGACATTTTAAGAATAGAATCTTCTCATTCCTTTGCAAATTATAAAGTTCTAAACCAATGAATAATTATTTTGAAAAAGGGAGTACATGAAAGAATTCTTCCAACGTTGTCTTATAAAATGTGCTTGTGGAAGTGACTCTACTTGTTTAAAAAAACTTACTGACATTGAGAAGTTACCAAAATTATTTTGGAATAGTACCATTTTCTTTAGATCCTAGAAATCTAGTATCTGGTAGGTATGCTATTTGGCTATGTATTAGCAGGAATTGTAATAGCCAATATTAATGATTTCTTTCCCTCTCCTTCAGACATGGCTTACTCATCAGGTATTTGCATTCTGTTGGTATTTAAAAAGAGGGGACTCATATGCAATATTTTTCTCTTTATGTCTTCGCCAAATGTGAAAGTGAGAAGGAATTAATGACCTGAGCTAGTTGCAGCTGACATTTAAAATTGTGACACAAGGTCCTCCCACTCTCAAACGAATATTGATACTTTTTTAAACACTGAGGTTATCATGAAGACATGCTTCACTCAGCCTACAAGTCTCAAGACGATGAATTCACCCCCTTAATGCTCTTTAACTGAATAATTTCCAGAAGGACACTCTTGGATGGGGTGGGAAGAAGAATGAGAAATGAACACCCAAGATCCATAATCACTAGGATTTTAGAAAATGGTAATTTGAAGAAGAGGCAGTTTAAAGAGGAACAAAAGATGAAAGGAAAGGAATGGAAAAAGAGGAAGTCAATACAGATGCTACAACTCAGGAAATATACTCATTAGAAAAAATCCACCTCATTAGCATTGAATTCTCCATTAGGATTATCATAGGGACCCTAGGAGCTGGAGCTCACTGAGACAGTAGCTAACAGCAACAGCAAGCAGCAGATCTATAAAGAACCCTTGTGGCATAGTGTCTTACACGTTAGGTGACTAACCAAAAGGCTGGTGGTTTAAATATACTAGTTGTTATGTGGGTGAACAATGAGGAAGGATCCTTTGGGAAAGACTTTAAAGCCTTGGAAACCAGATGGAGGGTTTTGGATTTTAAGTAGAAATATAGTTAGCTGAATACTTTGGAGAAACAGATTGGTAATTTTATTCAACTCACTATTAGCCCCTTGAATGTATACAAAAGTAGATAGTTACCCTTTAATGAGTACCATGCTTTCTACCTGGAAAGAGGGCAAGGAGAGCTTTGATAATGAACAAACTCAAGCCTGGATGGAGAGCCACAGTAAAATGGAATAGGATTAGAAATGAAAAAGATATTAGACAAGATGAAGGAGAAGGAATTGGTGTTATTTATACCAAGAAGTTAAGATGGATCCAGTGAAGGGAAGGCTTTTCATACTGTTGTGAACTATCTTCATATGAGCTGTTTTCATCTGTCCTGTACGCAGAGGAGAGAGGAGACGAATTCCAGATATTCAGGATGGATATAAAGTTTATCTAATTACAAGATTTTACAGGCAGTAGGCTGAGTTGCCAAGGGAAACTGGAGAAGCTCTTTGAAAAATACTATAGAAAGGTATTTCTGGTTAGAATGACAGATAGTCTAGTTTCTGAAGCACCAAGGCACCATCTTAAACAGGCAACTAGAATGACTTATGGGCAGGATTCAATGGGAAGCAGTTTATGGATCCTAGAGATTAAAAATTGAAAAATACACATTTTTGAGTTCTATTTCTCTTTAGCTTCTGCTATGAGAAAGTCCCTTAAACTCTGGTTTTAACAGAATCTTTCAAGGTAACCTTTATAGGTTTATAGATAAACAAACACTGTATTGCTAAGTTGCCTCAAGGGAAACACTGAAGGCTAGTACAAGTAAATATAAGCATACTGAAAATAGGAATTAGTCCTTAAAGAACCAACATTCAAATTCAATGTTTGAAAATACAACTGAGACAATCATGCAGTTCATTGCCTCATGCCTCTTAGAAGTGTGGCCCTTGAAAATGCAGCGTGTGCGTGCTGGTCAGGTCATGTGGCGGTTAAGTAGCCCCTTGGTCTCATTTTTAGAAGCAGATACAGACAGTGACAGTCCTAGAGGGGGAAATGATAACTACATTCATAAGCACTTCTTTTGATCTTCGGATGTTGACAAGGTCAGCTAAACAAGATCACTGAATATGAACCTCTTTGTATTGTACACACACACACACACACACACACACACACACACAGTCATACAAGGCTTTTAAAAAGTTTTCCTTTCCCTCATTTTTTTAATTTTGGGTTTTTTTTTTTTTTTTTTTTTAAAAATCCCTAAAATCCTGTAAAGACAATACTGGAGCTGATAATATGAAAAGCAAACTAGAACAGTAATGATTATTATTAAATGCACCAGATTACCTGCAGCAGGTTGGTGATGGGTGATATATGCAAAAGAAAGCACATTTCAATCAATTCATGATCATAGGCAGATTCAAAAGTTAAAATGAATATAACGTAAATATATTTCGATATAGAGTTGTTATATATAATGTGTATGTTCTAGGTTTCAGAAATACTGCAATGTAGTGTACTGTACTTAAGCATACCTAAATAGTAACTTATATTCACACAAAGTCACTAGTACTGTTAATTAAAAAAAAAAACAAAACCAACAACAATAAAACAACAAACCAAAAACCAAACTTTTTTTTCCAGTAAAAAGAAATACCTATGGTTACAGTCACAGACTTCTTTTGGATATAGAAAGACAATACACATTTTTAAAAACAGTAAAAAAAAAAAAAAGAAAAGAAAAGAAAAAAAAATTACAACTGTTAAGTAATATTACTTCATGGGGGAAGGGGAGAAGTCACCAAAATAGAAGAGGAAAACAAATGTCCTCTTAATTTTGTAAAGCTGAAATGATCTAGCTGTCATAAAAAATAAGAAACCATCTAGTAAGACAAGGGCATAGGAGTGAGAAAAGTGAATCTGACTGTTAGTAGGCCACCAAGCCTACAAGGTCAGCTGTGAGCGCCAGATCCATTCATGTAGTATACTACACTAGAGTGGCATTCTACTTTAACTTTTGAGATGGACAAGAGCCATCAATTCTTAAGAGATCAACAAAAAGTACTCTCCCGATAGTCTGTTGGTTTACTAGACATGGTAAACAACCCACTTCTGGAAAGACTTCGGCAAAGGCCACATTGGTTTCAGGAGACACAGTTTGTGAATTATGGTGATTATCCTGTAGATGTATGCAGGGCTGGGAAGCATTGGTTTAAGAATAAAACCGCTGTGTGTGTGTGTGTATCTGTGTGCTTGTACATCTGTGCACTTGCTACACACCTGTGCACTCCTACACTGGGTTGCATAGAGGGGAAAAAAATTGGAGATCTTTCAGCCATGGGATGCACAGGCCAGAACGTGAACCAGCCTTGTCTGCCTGGCCGGGTCCCCTCTCTCCGGGGGACCTGCTGAGATGCCCCAGGCTGCTGCTCCTCTTGTTTGCTTGCCAGTGGAGTACTTCTGTTCTACCTTCCTCTGAAGGGAAACAGCCTGTCACTGTGGGTTTGCTGTAGATCCAACAAGCTGCCTTTGTTTCTCCCGACTCTGAAACTCAACAAAAAGCAACAGAGTGGGCAGGTGACTGCTTCCTGGGAAGGAAGCCACAAGACTTGAGCACAGTGGTGGGAAGAGGCAACTGTATCTACGCACCAGGACCTCTGCTGGTGTCTGCTTCCTCTGAGGCACACACACATCCCCAGGCTCCAAGTGAGAAAGTGCACATACACACGTACACATACACACTGACATCAGTATATCCAATACAAGTGTGGGGTTTGTTATGGGAACCGTACTCCACACAAGCATATTCAAGTTTTTCATGAAAGGGATACATAGAAATTACTGATAGTTGGGGTTCTTCAGAATGCCCTAAAGCCTCATCACAGACAAGTAATGGCACTGACACACCCAACTAAGGCAGCAGAGCAGATATGTGAAACGTGCGAGACCTTTGACTCTTACCTAGAAATTCCAAAATCTACCATTGGGGAATATGTGTGTGTGGAACAGTTATGTCCTACAAGTACCTCATACTGAATGAGTGCGCATGTGACGTAACACTCATGTGTGGTTCTTGGACAGCAGTTAAGACAATGGATTGGGGAAGTCCTTGTCCTGATGAGAGTGTATATAAAAATTTTGCTGTGAAGTTTATTTTGGCCCAGTAGTGATTTTGCTGAACAAAAATAAACTACTCCACCAGGAGTGACACAGATATCACCTATAGGGTTACTTGTTGATTTATGTACCAGGTGTATCAGAGGCTCAGCGAGGCATCATGAGCCGAGGAAATCTCTGAACTTGGAAAGGGGTTAGCAGGAACTTTTAACACCCTATTTAGGTATCGCAAAAGCTGGAGCTCCTGTAATTGCTGGATTTGCCTATGATCTGTAGAATACATGCCTTCATTTGAATTGAAAGTTGTGATTTTTGCGTTTAAACCAAGAACCACGAAATAAAGGACTCTTTAAAGCTGTGGAAGGACATTTAGAAATCAGATTTTGTTATTTTCCCTGTTAAGGAAATGTTTAAAGCTGGCATCCTGAGCACCTATGATTTATTTTAAGAGATCTACTCCATTAACACAATGCCAATTTTTAGCTACAGTCCAGATTCAGGCCACTAAAAAGATAGAAAATGACAGTCACACTCTGCGAACAGCAAATCGTGGACAAGTTATGACTTATTTGATAATGTAACCACCAAAAAGAAAAAGAAAAAAAGCTTATGTTTCTCAATATGCTTTTATAATTTCCAGATCTCCTGTCTTCATCTCTGGGTTTTCTGATTTAAGGTAACAATTATATGTTATCTATGGTATCTTGAGAAAAGTTCTTAACTGAGTTCCCCTCAGCCTAGATTTAAATTTGTGAGTACTCAATTTATGGGAATGGGCTGGACCTGAACCACTCGTATGTAGAAGTTCTAGTTTATGGTAGAGTTAGACAATGTTTCCTGTTTCCAGGGATTTTAACTCCTCAATTAGTAAGATGGAAATACAATAGCTCTAAAAAAGAACTGAAGCAAACAATTATTTCACAACCTTTACCTAGATCTGCTAAGGCACACCATTGACGTCACATCACCAGATAACCTAGCCAGGCATTCAGTGTTCCAAGGGGGGGGGGGGAATAAATCTTTAGAGACTTAGAAAGAGCTCTGGAGTATTTTGATCATGTTGGTTACTTTGATATCTAAGAACTTTTTACATTCTGTGTAGCATTCAGTTACCTTAGCCTTGTGTCGGTTTAAGCAGTACCAGAAATGGCAACTTGACACAGAGAGCCTTTGGGATATGAAAATATTCTTTCTCTAGAGCAAGAACTCTTCTCTGTCCTTTAGCATCTCTCTTTGCAGTTTGAGCACCAGAGAAAAGATGGCTTTTTGAAAGTCTGTCCCACAGAATCTACTTCCTGGGTACTTAAGAGAGCTGCCCCTTTCTTTCATGAAAACATAGAGAAAGAAGCTGCTGCCTTGCCAGCCACAAAGTTATGGCGTACCCAGAAAGCCTGGTGGCTGGGTCAGCTCACTCTCGTCAGGCAGACGGACTGCGACCCAGGCTTGGGAGCCCCTGGGTTGCCTTGTTTTTACCATGGAATTAGGCAGTCTATTGAAATTCGAGTGTGCCCTTCTTTTTGTCACCAAGTCACATGGTTCTGCCTGTAGTGTTCTACTTTTCTTAATTTCTTTTTGTAGAGGACAAAATCGGCTGTTTAAATAAAGTTCTTTTCTTATGAGTAAAGAGGTTTCTCAGAGCCAGAATCACTCAAAAGAAAGTCTGTTGACCTTAACCATGGAGAAGCCCAGAGATTCCTGTAAATACCTCTTGCCAAAGTTCCTAGGTCTGTGGTTGGATGTTTTTTTGCTTTAGCTTTGTTGGGTGCTGAATACATTTTTCAATCTTTTTGTTCTCTTCTCTGGGCTTCCATTAACCTGGAATTCAACTCTTTACAAAATTAAAGAATTCTTTTTTGAAAATTTATTTTAAGAGCCAGGTCACAGCCGAAAGGGTACCCAAATTCTCCTCAAAAACCCAAGGGCATTTCAGGTTGTGTGTGCTCTGGTGGTGTATTCTTCATGCTGCAGCAGCCCACTGGTTGGATGAGAAGTGGATCTTATTTGATGAACTGATTTTTTTCCCCCTGCAGCATCACATATTCCACTGCTCTCATCCCAACTAATTGAATAACATCTCCAAAAACAACAGTAGAAGGCTTAAGAGCAAGCACAGTGACTCTCCATCCAGATCTACCTCAATCCTACCTCTCCTAAGAGAACAGGTATTGGGAACATCCTGCAGGGAATTCAGTGAGAAAGCAACAGGAGCCTTTGTTAGGTTCGCTCAGGGACCAGAGCGATTTTAGAGGGGGTACACCTCATTTTCAATCTTTCTGCTGAGGGAAACTGGTAATTTGGGGCAAAGGATAGCCACAGGTTGCTCCTGTGCTGTAAGTACATGTTGGTCAAGGCAGTAGAACTCATGGAGAACAAACACACCTGGAGGAAACCTGCTCTGTTTTCATAAGGAGAACACACAAGTTTCTACTGTTCATGGATTGGAAAGTGGTAGTCATATTCCTGACAAAATATTATGATGATACAAAAGGAAACCCTTAATGACTTTTAAACAAAGCAAACCCAAGGCTTTCTATGACCAAGAGCTTCTATCACCTCTGAGGTGTCTAGAGAGAAGCAATGGACTGCAGTCTGAATGACAGGAGGGGGTCATCTACCATGCTTACCCTTTAGGAGTGGAGCCTGTTCACAGATTAAGAACTCTGGGAAGGGAAAGCCTATTAAACCATTATAAGGAGCAAAACCTTAGAATTCTGTTAAAATTTAAAAAAATAATAAAGATTTTATATAGAGACTTTCATTATAAAGATTTTCAATATAAAAACCTTCATCCAACAAGTTTGTATGCCTGGCTTGTTTCTCAATTATTTTTCCATGTATAGATTCATATTAGATCCTGCACTATTTCCTTTTTTTTAAGATTATAGTTTACTCATCTGAGACATTTTTGGGATATAAATACTGGCATAAAATTTCTCATTATGCTGAGATGATCTAATGATTTCAGTATGGGGAATGTTTATTTCTTATTAACTCTAGTGAGATAGATAACCTTTCTCCTTTGACTGCTTTTCCTTTTTTCTTGTTAAATAAATTTTGTTTTCAAATCAGAAATTGCTTTTGGAAAATAAAAGTTATTTTCCAAATCAGTACCAGTTTCCTGTATTCCTTCTAAGGGATCTTAAATTTGGAAAATTCATTTCTTATTTGTCTCTCTCTTTTTTTTTCCCTCCTCCTGGATACTGGGAGTGCAGGTGGATTTTAACATTTATACTAGGATAGCATGAAGTTCTAAACACTAGGAGATTGTTGGAATTGAAATCAATAGAATCCATGTTTATCCTCTGATCTTAGAGTAAAATATGCTCCTACATTTCCTAAGGTGTTTGTGATTGTTTACCTTGAAAAGCAAGTATTACCATTCTAAAAGCATCTCTATCTTTTAACAACAGGTGCAGACTAGTTTACTTTTTAAAATGTGGATGGGTTTGGAAAGTAGTTCCTTCAGAAACCAGAACATACAGTAACAGCCCTGGCGCAATTTCACTGCTCCCCAGAGCTCCTGTTAGTTCCCCTAGCCCTGTTTCTCTCCAGAGAATGAATGCTCTGTTGACTATGCTAGGCTGTGAGATGTTTGAGTGAACAGACCTGTCATAGAAACAAATCATGTTATCATAGATTGCAATGTTAAACCTCTTCCTAAAAAATGAAAAACAGAGAGATCTACCTCCTTTTCAGGAAAAGGATGAATAGAATTTCAGATCCAATTGGAACTCTTCCTGTTTTATAAGGAAGAATTCTTTACTGATTTATTTTTACCTAACTGATGAGCCTTTTATGCAAATCAGCCTAGAGGCAAATGGATTTCCCTGATTTGAGAAACAGCTAAATGTAGCCCATAATGTCACCCAAGATCTTCTTTTCTGGAAATATTATAAATTCTGCCAATTCTGCTGAAGGTTGAATAATGCACTATTTTAAATGGACTATTGGCAAATAGTCAAGAATATTTAAAGGTGGTTCTGACTTTATTTCATTTGTAACTTATGTTGAGAGGGATTTAATGTACTTTTCCTCTAGATATTAAACATTAGTTCTTAATTGGTAGATTCCTCTCTTTTTAAAAAAAATTTCATGGGTTGATCTGTCTTTCAAATATCGAAACAATTCTATGACACAGTTAATTAACTAATGCTCCCTCTATTGGTAGTAAGTGGAAATATTAGTTTTATGACATCGGTATTTTAAAAAACAAAATTAACAAGAAAGAAATGGAAGCTCGTTCCTACTAATTTTTAAGACAGGTCAACTTTGGACACACATGGCAGGCTTCCTCTTAGGAATCACTATTGGTAATCCTTATAGTCAAGTAATAGCACAATTTCTAGCAAATTATCCACTGAATTGAGGACTGCAGGGCCAAGTGAAAGCCACATATTCTGTCACCCTTACCCTATTCTACATCATGAAGAACATCTGGAAAACTTCCAAGTTAACCAAATGTCTAAAATAAATGAATAAAAAGATTTAGTCATTACAGAGATGCCTTGGAAGTTTCCCCCTCATTTGCTGCAGAGCTTTTGTAAATAAAACACTGACAGAAAAATTAGGAGGAAAATGAAATTTAAATGCCAAGTAATTTGAAACTAATAGACTCTCTTTTCTTCATTTTTTTTTTTCAAATTACAGTTTGGTGGTTCTGTTCTGTTTAAAGATTTACTTTTCCCTCTAAGTGGATTAAAATGTGCCCAACAATTAAGTTATCTTTGCAGAGTTTTAGTTGTGTTTTATAGTTGGAATCCCTTCAGGACACTATCTATAGTAGAAAAATCTCTATTATAACACCTTGAAAAAGACCGAGGAGAGAAATCCCAACTAAGGAGAGAGAGTGGCGTGAGACATGGCCTTTTAAATGATGATGTTGACATCTGGGAAATTTCCATTACTTTCCCTGCAACCTCCCCAAAATGCAAAGGTAAGAAATCATTTAGAGTGATCATCGAATATAGCCTTCTCATTCATGATGATCTGAAGGTGATGCTTCAAAAGGAAGAAAGCAATTTTGGCATCAATGCATCTTGATCTCTAAGCGGCTTCTGATAATGATGCTCTCTTTCGGTTATGAAGGGTGAGGTGGTATGGCTGAGTTCTGTGAACTGCCCTGCTCCGGCTGACCACAAAAGGAAAGAAAGAACTCATTTGCCAAGACCTCTAGACCAATAGTGTTTCATCAAAGAAAAGAGTAGCATTTATGGAAATTCTAGAATCATAAGCTCTCAATGAACGTTTGGAGAAGCAAGAAATCTGTTTCTGAAAGTTAAAGTCCTTCTGATGAAAAGGAACAGAAATTCTAGATGGATCAGTTGAAAAAATAATTAGTGGAGCAACTTAAGCTTGCTAAAAGTCAAAGAACTACATATCAAAATATAAAGCAGCAGTTCAAATTACAGCAGGGATGGGTGGGCCACAGAGACCCTTATCAACCCAGGCAATACTTAAAATAATAAAAATTAAAAAAAATATGAAGAAAATATCCTTCCTCTCTTTCAAATATAACTTTAGTTGCCTTTTATTCTCTCTATCTGGAAGCAGTATCGCTAACCTTAACAGTCTTGACTTACCAAAAAATATATATATATATGTGTGTGTGAAATAAAATAAAAGAGAAGGGATTGGTGGCAGTGTATGCAAAACCAAAATGGAAAAAACAAACAAAAAAAACCTTACTTTTAACAATCTCACTTTTTTTGTTTTTTTTTACACAAATACTGTTGTAAATATATTAAAAAAATCAGCATTCTATCTGGTAAACATCACTTTTGCCCCTCTATAAAATTTTGAATTAAAAAAGCCTCAAGAACTTTTTTAAATCCCCCCACCCTCCATTTCTCTTTCTTTTTCTGTCCACAAGAATATATCCTGACACTTTTTTTTTTGCAAAGATTGTTGGAAATAATCCTTCTCTTGTACCTAGAAACATAGGTGCAAACCTCTGATATCTTTGTTTTATCTGCATTCCTGCCTTTCATGAAAGTCCCTCTTGATTGTGCTGAGGCTGGGGCTCAGCGAAGACACTGAATAAATACGATAGCCACTGTTGCTTGTTGCTTGCCCAAGTCTTCCTGGCTTCTGCTGAAAGGGGGGGACACTGAGGAGGCGGGCCGTGTATATGGACTCAAGCTGAAGCTGGGAGACAGCCTGCCATTCGCCCTTCCCACACCACCGCACCCACTGCCCCTTCCCACCCCCCACAGCCCTTTTATGAAATCAGACAATGTGGTAGGTGGAAAACAGCAGGGCCTTTCCTCTGGATTTTCAACCAGAAGTGATATTCCACAGTTTTAACTGGTTACTGTGAAGTCCAAGCGGCCAGAATTGTGAAAATGTCCACTGAAACACTGCAAGCGGTGTACTTAAAGACAGTAGGCCTTTTAGATTTTGTTATATATTTTTGTAGTGCTCTTCACAAGTGAAAAAAAAATTTTTTTTAACTTTTTTTTTTTAAAGATTTTTTTGTAAAGAAGGGTTGTATTTAGAGGCCAGTAGCTAGAGATCCAACCAGTGGACCTCCTGAAGCACTACCAGGCCTTAAGGCCACCATCCGAGGGAGACTGGGAAAACTATTGTTCACCTCAGTCTCCGGAAATGTAATGTACCAGCAGGCAAAAAACAGTTCTTCATGTAGTACAAAATGAAACAAAACAAAACCAGAAAGTAAAAACAAAACCAAAACATTTCTTAAATTCTAGTGCCATAGCTTTTTCGTTTGTTTCTTTTTGTAGTTTTGTTTTGTTCATAAGAAAGAGAGAAAGATACTACTTATCCATCAGACACATGCATCCTCATGTGGTCGTTGAACTGCTCGATTTGGTCAAACTTTGCTGGACAGACGGAGCAGACGTAAGTGGTCCCCTCCGTGCAGGTCACCACGCCTGGGGGGCCAGCGCGGGCCCCTGGGGGTGTGCCTGCTGGGGGGGTTCCGTTGCTGGCACTGTGCAGGGCCACGTGTCGCTCCAGGAGGGTCTTGTGGGAGAACTTCTTTTTGCAGATGTAGCACTCATAGGACTTCTCCCCGCGGTGGAGACGCATGTGCACGTTGAGGGAGCTCTTCTGGGTGAAGCGCTTGTTGCAGATGCTACACTGGTATGCCCTCACTCCCGTGTGGGTCACCATGTGCTTGATAAGATAATCCTTTAAGGAGAAGGAACGCCAACAGATGCTGCATTGGTGGGGCTTCTCACCTGTTGATGTGGGAAGAGACAGCAAGCAGGACAGAGCGAGACACAGCAAAGGAGGGAGAATGAGAGACAGGAAAACAAGACGACAAAAAAACAAAAACAAAACAAAAAATTAAAAAAAAAAGAAAACTCTAGTAGGTTACTGGATCCTCCTGACTGGAAAGACCCAATGCTTCCTGGCCTTTCAAGTTCAGGTCTTGCTTTAAATCGATGCCAAGACTATCTAGAGTTTTCCATGCCAGACAATGGCTCTATGACAAAAGCTTCAAAGCATTCCCTATTAATTCCCTTCAAAGACTGTTCTGTAGAGAAAAGGGAGGACTATTTTAGGAGAATCCTTTTCAGTGCCATTATTGGGGGATTTAGTGATGTATTTTGCAACAACATTATCAAACGACCATAAGAAATTCAAGAGACGAAAGATCTTTCTGACATGTGACTCTAGAACTTTTGGAAACTAAAGAAAGTGATCATAAAGTTTGGTTTGCTTATATTTTGTAGAGTAAGTGCACTTATTCCCTCTGGAAAATACAGCTAATGGGGCTAAGTTATTTTGAAGAACCACACTTTCAGCTCTGTCTATTTTGAAGAGAAATCCTTGTAATGTGTAATTTAACCATTATGACATATTGGCTGAGCTTTATCAGGTGTGGAAGTTGAATAATATGTGGTAGAAAATATGATGATCTCAAAGTTAACTGGCCCTGTTCAAATTTGGTTGCACACTGCACATTGCTCTGATAAATTGCCACATACCTATGTAGTATACCACTCTACTTACCTCACTGTACAGAGGTTGATAGGAAATACATATGAAACCATTCTACAGACCATTAACAGTGATGTGGGCATACACATATGACACTCTTATTATGAGGATATTGGTATCCCTCTTCCCAAATCAATAGTTCCATATGCTTTTCTGAACTCCTGGGTCAATTTTTAAAAGTTTTCAGTCATTTTCTTTGCTATCAAGCTGTTGGCAGAAGCATTTCATTCTCTTTAATTTAGTTTCCTGTTAGCTTAGAAAGTAAACATTCATACTTATTTAAAAATGGTAAAAGAATATAACTATAAGTATCTATGCCTCCAAAAACAAAGGGATAAACGGAAATGCAAGATGTTGGCCTACAGGAGTAGTGATATTTAACAAACCATAAAGCCTGAGACCAGAAGAAATAGATGGTGCTCAGCCATCATTACTGACCATTTTTATCAGGGCTATAGTAGATGGATCCTAAGAAAATGATATAAAAGTACCTCAAATTCTTAAAAAAAATATGTGTAGTTAATGGACTGGCTGAGACTAGAAGACTCTCAGAATTATGTCCCGGGATATTTTTTACTGAAGCTATCCCCTGAGGTTACCTCTGAACACTATAATAATAGACTGCCTCACAAAATGCAGAATAACCCTTATGAATAATGAGCTTCTTTGTGAAAGCATCTATGTGAAATTAAAAGGTCAATAATTACCTTTTAAAACAACAAAAGGGAAAAATATGAGAAGGTAAAGGGGCAAGGAAACTAGATTATTGGAAATGGAACATTCAGAATGAAAACGCAGTTTTTGTGCATGGTGAAGGATGTAACCAGTATCACTGAACAATTTGTGTACAGATTGTTGAATAGGAATCTAAACTTCTGTATAAACATTAATTGAAAACACATAAAATAATATTGTCTCACAAATAGTAAGAATATTTGGTCCTCGAATGACATATTCATCTGCTAATCAACAGGCCTCTGACATTTTGTTTGATATTTGCTTAAAATAGTTTTGCTTTTATTTTTTAATGTTTTTATTGTTTGCTATTATTTTTAAGATGTTTGGTTCATCTGCTTCATTTCAATATTGGTGATCTAATGTGGGTACTGACTTCAGAAAAGAAGTATTTTGTATGTTCTTCCATGACCTAACCTAAAATCCCAAAACTCTACAGAGTATTATTTCAACATCTGAAATATGCAGGAGGGTAGGAAATCCTCCTATGAAAATCAACTTAACTACTATTTAAAATATATGTATGCTATCACTGTATTTCCACTGTTTCCCCATTATTAAACAGAAGGCATTTGTTTTTATATGTTATGGTAATAATAGCAATGAAAACAATCACTATGTATTAGATGTTTACTATGTGCCAGAGTCAGAGCTAAGTGATTCATGTTCCTGTTCTGTGTTATGAATCTTTATTTCATCACTTTCTGTGTTTTCAAACATAAAAGCATGTATTTTGAAGTTCTTACTCATAACAAAAGGAAGCTCTGGTGGCCCACTTGTAAGGAGCTGCACAAGAATTTTGAAAAGACACTGTTCAAATTCTGCAGCTGCTTCACAGAAGATGAGCAACTGCTTCCGTGTAATTAAACTGCCTCTGAAAACTCGCTGGAGGGTCAGTTATGGTCAGTTCTAACTCGATGAAACACAACAAAAATGATCATAAAACAAGGGAATTCTGGTGGCTTTGTGGGTTAAGAATTGTGCTGCCAGCCCAAAGGCAGATGTTTTGGTCTACCAGTCCGTCCAAGGGAAGAAGACAGTAATGTCTTCTTGTGCAATTTACAGCCTCTGAAAACCCGCTGGACGATCAGCTCTGAGTCGGTGCTGATTCAAAAACAACAGCAGTTTTAACAAGTGACTTTTTCATTTAGGAATAAAGTCATATACTTCCAAAACAAATGTATTGCTCTTGAAACTTTTTTCTTTAGTCACTCATTTTTACCTACTCCTCTCTCTCTCTGTGTAACTGTTCTCTGATTACTTTTCCCTTCATTATCATTGATGGTAATTATAAGCCCTACAGGAAGAAAAGTTAAGAGAAAAAAAAAATCACTTTTAGATTAAAATGGTCCAATCTCTGGAAATGTCATTCCTGATATTCCCAGTTTACTGCCAAGTTCAGTCTAAGAAGAGTGCCTACAAAAAAATTTTAAAAAAGTGCTTACAGAGGTAACTATTTAAAATTAGAGATTCCCGAAGAGTACTGTGACCGTCCATGTATGTTATATTTAGTTGCAATGTTCCTGTTAGCTGAAAGTACACTTAGGATTTAGATGGGTAAGCTCCTCCTGCATGATTTACAGCCTAGAAGCCTAGTGGAGGGTCAGCTATAAGTTGGTTCTGGGTTAATGGCCTCAAGTGTGAGTTTGCTGTTGTTTGGGTTTGTTGTTGTTGTTGAGATTTTGTTTTTGGACAAAATTATAGGACAGAAGATTCCTGGTAAGTAGCCATTGAGCATCTGAGGCAGTGAAAAGAAAATGAAGAGAAGAGGGATTACAACTGACAAGAAAAAGGGGATAGGGAAGAGGGAGGGGAAGGGGAAGCAGAAAGGGAAGCGGAAAGGCATTTTCTTTGTAATCCCAAGTGGTAGTGAACATGTATATACCTTTCTTTAGTCTATGATGCCTATTTTCTAAAGAGTCATTTTCTGACTTCTCATGGGCCAGTGAGTGACCAAAAGGAAAGAGGAAGAAAGATATTGTTTAACTTAGTAGGTGCAGAGGATTTTGCCCAAATTTCACAAAGTAGAAGCTATCAATGGGCAGAGACACCTCAATCCTGAATAGGCACCTATGTTCTGAGGAGTCAGCAAAAAGCCATTGATTCCATTCTCATTCTTGCCAGGCCACAGAAAGATTAGGGAATGCTGTCAAAGGAGTTCTTAAGAAAGCACTTTGCCCTCTATGTCTGCCTTCTGATCACCTGCTCTCCAAGCACATAGGCTCCTCTTTGGGTAACCAAGACTGAGTGCTTGGTGAAAACAAGTAAGCAAGCAAGGAGGAGAGTATGAAAGGAGAACAAACAGAATATAAGGGTGCTTGAAAGCATAGGTAGGTGCTGTGAATGGAGAACCTAAAGACTTGATCAGAAAAGGAGAAAGCTTCAGTAAACTCCCTAGAAGAAGTTCTCTCCAGTTAGAAAGGTGCGACGATATACTTACGGCCACCTAGCAAGTAAGTAATAGATGAGAGTAAGATACCAGTCTAGCCAGATTATTTCTTTTCTCCCTGTCCACAATACCTTCCTGGATTATGCTATAAAATATATGATGTTACTTGCTCTGGTGGCCTAATGTCAAAGAAGCTGCACTGCAATCCCGAAGGCACACGGTTTGAGGCCAGCAGCTGCTCCATTTGAGAAGGATGAGCAATCTCCTCCCATGCGATTATCTGCCTCTGAAAACCCACTGGAGGATCAGCTATGGGTCTATATACAGCAACAACTATAATATATAGAGAGAAAGTGTGTAATTTATGACACAGTATCAATGTTCCTAAGTGTTTGTGCTAAGTTGACAGCATTTTGTTAGGTGCTTTTACATAAAAATGATGCCAATTTGATTCTCAGAGCACCCGAGAGACGACTCAGATTTGAAATTTATATGGCAAAAGCTGACACTCAGATTGGTTTCAGAATTTACCTAAAATTACTCAGTCAGGAAGTGGTAAAACAACAGATTTCTTCTTCTGTTGTTGTTATGCATTGTTGAAATGGAACGGACTCATAGCTAGCTGACCCTACAGTGGGTTTCCAGAGATAGTAAATTACAAAGGAGAAGACTGTCCACCTTTCTCCTATGGAGCAGTCGGTGGATGTGAACTGTATGCCTTTGGGTTGGCACTGCAACTCCTTACCCCTAGGCCACCAGAGCTCCCTAGATTTCTTCTAGAAATCTTACACCTGTTTCATTAACCACCTGGCTTAATGTCATTAATTAGCAGTTCACTCTAAATGAGGATCACCATGTTATAATCCTTATGTAACTACTGCTACTCTATTATTGACAATGCTGCACTATATTATTAATGTTATATGTATCTGCCTTGAATTCATAGCTGAAATAGTGAGGTTTATCAAACTACGAAATTATCCTATGTTTAAAGAACATTAATAGCCTAACAATAGTCAGAGTGAATTGTTGATGATATAACCCAGGAAAAGGCTAAAGTATCTAGAGTTGTTAGTGAAGAAAACCCAAGTAGTTTCACAGACAGCTGAACAATATATTCTCTAGCACAAGGAGAGAAAAAAAAAGTTAGAAAAGAACTTTAACAGTCTTGCTGAGAAAGAATGCATTTATGTATAAGTCTCTTGAATTAAATTCTCCTGGAAAGCGTGCCCACATTTTTGAACATTCATTCAGTAACTCATTCAACAAACATTTGTCAGGCAGATACATATGCTAGCCTGTATTCATCTAAAGATTTTAAAGCAAGAAGTCTTAAGATGAGTCTTAAAAGAAAGTTGTGACTTGTTAGAGTTGTCAGATAAAAATACAGGACACCCAGTGGAATTTTAATTTCATATAAATAATGATTTTTTTAGTATATGTATTGCATGGGACATATGCTAAAATATGTTTGTTGTACATATCAAGTTAAAATTTAACTGGAGAGTCTGCACTTTTATTTGCTAAGTCTGCCAACCCCACAACTTGAGGCAAAGAAATACTCTAAATGCCATCCTGGTCATTTTTCAGATTGTATGTTATTTCATTAATACAGAGCAAGATGCGTAAGCACAACATGTTTTTAAAACATGCTTATAGTCTTGGAGAAAGTTCTTAATCCATAATTAAGTATTTTTGTGCTACTTCTGGTGAGCTATCATAACATGAGTAAAAAAAAAGAAAAAAAACACAAACCCTGAGGAAATGAACTACTCAGGCCTGTGAAAGCTATCCACCATCATAAGAGAAGGATTTGATTGATTGATTCATTAGGCATTTAAACTGTGTGTTATGTGCAAGTTAGTAGGCTGAGTGCATTGAGCACACTGTCTTTGATGTGTTTCTGCAGAGTGTGACACTACGGGACAGAGTAGAGCAGCCCCTTGGGGGTTTCAAGGCTATTAATCTGTAGGAAGGAGACTCAGCCATCTTTCTCCCTTGGAGAGATGGTGGACTGAAACTGCTGACTTTCACTTAGTCTCCCCACCCTCAATCCACTATACCATCAGGCTCATTGGAGTGTAAGATATCTAAATATGTGTATGAGGACACGTGTATAACTGTTTCTGCTCTCACAGGCTTTAGTGAGAGGGTCTAGCATGGTAATACCAGTTAGTACTGTTCTGTACATGATGGATATTTACCATAGTAAGTTAAACAGTTTGAAATACTCGACTCACCTCTCAGATGTGAGAGCTGTGCTTCCGTATATAATTTATACACTACAAAAATCAAGCTGTTATGTATAACTCTGATTTACCATGTTCAAACACATAGACTGCCATTTAGTGAAATTTTAAAGAACACTATTTTAAAAAAAACCAACAAAACCCCCACAAACTTGATGCCATTCTGCTCTTCACCACTTAGGCTCAGCCTTCTAGGGGATGGTTCTCAACTTGGGCACATGCATCAGAATCACCTGGAGGATTTGTTTAAATTACCAGGCTACAGCCTTACCATTCCTGATTCAGGAGGTCCAGCGGAGAGCTGCGGTGGCCTAGTGGTAAGAAGCTGCACTGCAATCCTGAAGGAATGCTGTTTGAGGCCACAAGCTGCTCCATGGGAGGTTGGTCAGTCTCCTCCCATGTGATTAACTGCTTCTGGAGAAAACTCTCCAGTGGGTCAGCTATGGGTTGGTTCTGACTTGATGGTATATAACAACAGGGTGGGGGCTGATTTAATACATGTTGCTGGTTTGGGAACCATATTTCAAAACCACTATCCTCAAAGAGATGGACTAACGCAGTGACTTACACAGCAATGGGCTCAAGTATGTCAGAGACGATGAGGACGGCACAGGATAGGACAGGGTTCAGATGTGCATTTATTCATAGGGCTGTAATGGATCATATTCAACCAATGGCACCTAAGAACCACTCCAAGGCTATTTTTCTTTAAAGCTTGTCTTCCTTACTCTGGAACCACAAGTTAATCTTACATTCTCCATATTTCCTTTCTACTCCTATTTCCCTATTTTAATTTTTTTTCTTTCCTGTGAGGGGTAATGGATGAGCCCTCCTTAGCTGCATGACCTGATGGTCTACTGTCTTTGCTTTTATTCTAATTCCCTGGCCTCAAATATGCCCTAAGAGGTAAGGGTTCTGCTAGGCTTTTGGAAAGCTGTGAAGTCCTAGTTTATATTTTTAAAAAAAATGTTTTCCCAAGAAATTGAGGAGCACTTGGTTTGGAAGCATGGGCCACAGTGAATCCAGGCCCTGAATTATTTCCATATGCTCAGATGGTTCTGCTTTTTGAAGATTTGGACCAATTATTATTAAACTTTGTTAGTTATGAACCTTCTCAGTTACACAAAAGTCACAACAGACAGATGGTCCCTCCAAGTTGCCACTGCCAAATAATTACAGGGTGAGTTTAGTGTTGGTCCTTTTAAGTGAGTTTTCTGAGTGATATATGTACATTGTTAATTGTTCCCAGATATGGCCATATTATATACATCAACACATAGTTCATAAAGGACCTGTAGAGTTTACAAAGAGATCTGAAGACCACACTTGGAGCACAACTCAATCCTATGAAATGATTCATTTCTAGCTTTTGTGCATTTATGACGTCTACATGCATAATACTCATGCTTAGTTTTCTCATAGGCAAATTGACTTAACAGAAGAATCTTAAGTGTCTAAATAGTAACTAAAGAATACAGAATATCCCATGGACTGCCAAAATAACAAACAGGTATGTCTTAAAAAAGCACAGCCTGGGAGCTCTGGTGGCCTAGTGGCAAGGAGCTGCAACTACAACCCCAGAGGCGAATAGTTCGAATCCACCAGATGCTCTGCCGGGGAAGGAGGGACAATCTCCTCCTGTACCAGTCAGATCTGATTTGACGGTACACGCACACAAAAATAATAAAACTAAAAAAAAAAAAAGCACAGCCAGAGTGCTCTTTGAAGGCAAAGATGGCGAAGCCTGGTCTCACATACCGGAATGTTGCTAGGACAGGCTAGGCCTTGGAAAGGGACATCATGTATATCATATTTGGAAAGGTGGAGGGTAAGTGAAATAGAGGAAGACCTTTAATGAGAAGGATGGACACAAGGATTGCAGCGATTGTGGGCTCAAGCGTATCAGAGATTGTGAGGATGGCACAGGATAGGACAGGGTTCACATCTGTTGTTCATAGGATAGCTCTGAATTGGATTGAAAGCACCTAACAACAATGAAACTTGCATTGGAAGAAAAAGGCAATTTTTGATGTTTTGGGACACAGTTAAGTCAGAACCAACATATAGCTGGCCTTATGATGAGTTTTCAAAGGTAAGTTATTCACACAGGAAGAGACTGCCCATTCTCCCAGGGAGCAGTGGGTGGCCTTGAACTGTATGCCTTCAAGATTGCAGTGTAGTTTCTTGCCGGTAGGCAAAGAACTCCCTAAGCTATCAATGCTTGACAGTTCACTGAAAATGTTTTGTAAATTCAGAGGCATATTTCAATACACAGTGTAATAGAGCATCTTAATTGGATATCTTACATCTATTAGTGGGAGCTCTGGTGGCCTAGTGGTAAGAAGCTGCACTGTGATCTCAAAGGCACACAGGGCGAATCCACCAGCTCCTTTGTGAGAGAAGGATGGGAAATGTACTCCTGTGCAATTTACTGCCCCTGAAAACCCATGGCGGGTGGTGGGGAGGGGGGATCAGCTGTTAGATTCTATCTTGAAGGTATACTACAACAACAACAACAACAACAGCAACAACGTGACTATGAGACAGAAGCTCTGGTGAGTCATGCTGCCAACTGGAATGCAGGTGGTGTGAACCTATTAGGGGTTCTCCTGGAGCAAGAAGGGCAATCTTTTCCCCTGCAATTTATAGCCTCTGAAAACTCCATGAAAGGTTAGCTATGGGCCATGCTCAATGGATTTTTTTTTTCTTATTTAGAAGAGATGCTCAGAATAAGAAAATCAGATATGCTTATCAACTCAAAGCCAGATAAGGAGACACTTCTGTAAATGACATATTTTCCTCCTCCCTATTCTTAATCTGAAGGTTTATTAGTCAAGTATTCAGAAGATGGGAGTGCATAATCTATCTGAAAGCACTCTTTAAGCCAGGAATTGTCATGCAACTACAACTATTCCTATTTGGTTAAATCATATGATACCCACACAACATGGAAAATGTCTTCTGGCCGAACTCAAGAGATTGGAATATATGTTCATCCCATGACACGCAATGACTCACTACTACCTGATTTCCTTTTAAATTCAGTAGTGAATCTCTGTGCATATTTGGAGATGTGAAAATGATCATCTTTATGCCCAAATGATTCATACAAAGACACATACATTGATTTACATAATATTCCAACTTGAGCAGAAGTACAGCGAAGGCAATGACATCTTAAGTAAAGCTCTCTTTGAATTGTTCACTTCCATCTTTAGGTACCTTGGCTAGTGCTCTTCTTTCCTCCTCTTTTTCCAATTTAAATGCACTTACCTTTTTTTGTATTAACCCTCAGATGCCTGGCCTAAACCACAAGCTAGATTTGAGAAATGTATTTGTTTTCATGCAGCATGGTTCAAGTATGCACCCTTTCTCAAACAACCTAATTGTCATCTAACAGGAACATTCTGGAACCAGAGGTTTACTAGAAGAGTTAACACTAATCTCTCTTTTTACAATATTGTGAGCTTCCCTTGGGAGTGTGTGTGTGTGTGTGGGGGGGTATTTTTAGGTATAAGAGAGTCTATGTGGAGTCTTATCACATAGGTTGTCACTGAGATGGAAAAGCATCTGTGGTGTTCCTACGCTCTGCGCCAGCATGACTATGGAGCTAAGGAAGAACACAGGCTGGGAAGCCAGGAAAACTTAGCTATAGAATCCTAGTCAGAGGAAGAAACACCATCATGGCCAACAAACCACCTGATTAATAATAACTACCAACGTCCCTAATTTATGATCCCCCTGTCTTTCCTTGAATACTTGTAATTATAAGGGGCTTAATTCCCTTTGGAGACAGTGACCCTACCTTAATGCAACTATAACTGCTAACAAAATTATTCTTCTACTGAATTGGGGTGGGGGAGGAATCTCCTTATAGCCTTCAATCTTTGTTTTAATTCTTTGGAAGTCAAACAACAAAACCAAAAACCCTAAAGCCACTGCCATTGAGTCGATTCTGACTCACAGCCACCCTCCACTGTGTTCCTGAAGTTCTAAATCATTACAGGAGGAGACTGTCCATCTTTCTCCCTCAGAGCAGCTGGCAGATCCAAGCTGTTGACTTTTTGTTCAGAAGCACAGTATGCAATGCACTAATGCCAACAGAACTCCTTTTTGGAATCAAACAGAATAAGCTTCCTGCCCACCACCTAATGTAAAATAAAATCAAGTAATAAAAAAAAAAAAGAATAAGCTTCCTTTCAAATATCTGAGTAATAACTAACATTTCTAAAGTATTGATTATGTGATAGGCACTGTTCTAGGAACCTCACATACAGATTCATTTAATCTTTGAATCAGCACTAGAAGAAGGTATATCACGGCCATTTCTATTTTATAGACAAGTAAAGTGAAGTAGAGAGAGGTTAAGTGTTTGTCCACTAGATGACTAATTTGATAGCAGTGGAGCCTGAATTCAAACTCGGCCCAGTCTAGCTCCAGCACACAAGCTCTTAATCACTACATTATGATGTCCTGACATGAGAACACTTGAAAATGACTTAGCTTGCACTCTGAGCCTTCTCTTCTGCAGCCTGGACATCTATCTCCAGGACCTTCAGCTACGACTTTATGACCCTTGCTCATCTGAATCACACTCCTCTGAATATGTCCCAGTTAGTCTACAGTCATTTTATAAAGCTCTAAGGCTGTTTCTAGATGTGGAAGCAGATAATAATTGACAGAACAGAAGGAGCCGATTGTCCCTCCTCAGTTTAGGGACCATAAATGCAGCTTGAGTTTGTGGCTGTGTGTGTGTGTGTGTGTGTGTGTGTTTATATGTGTGGTAGGGGGTGTGGGGTGAGCTTTACACTGATGGCTAACATTGAACTTCCTACAGACTATGGAAGGATCACCCTCATTCCTTTACTGCCTGTGCAATTTCGGTCTATCAGAACACACTGAAAGGACCAGAAAGCATGACCACCTAGGACTTTTCTAGTTCTAAACACCCAAGGTTAAAGAATGCTTTATGAACTTCACTGTCTACGAGGGATTGCTGAATCGGCAAATTATTTGTCAGGCTTTCCCATTTGGCCCTGTGATTTGTATCTTTGGGTGGCAGGGTGCTTCATTCTGATTTTGGGGCACAGGCAGGGCTCTAGAAGACGCCTAATGTCCCTAAAATTTGAGAGGTGATTCCAAAGCTCCTCTCCCACCCACCGTCCTGTGGCTTCCTGCCTGCGTCCCCCTCACACCCTTGCCTCCGGGGAGCCTGCACTCACCTGTGTGAACGAACATGTGCTTGACGTAATTCTGTTTGGCGGTGAAAGTCTTGTTGCAGAGAGTGCACTCATAAGGCTTTTTTTCGCCCTGCCCACTGGCTGTGCTGTGGCCTGCGGATGGGGCCAGGGGCTGTGGCGCTGGCAGCTGTGCAGTAAAGGTCGACAGGCCTGGCTGAGACACTGTTACAAACTGGGTCTGCTGGCCTGACAGAGGCTGCGGCAGGCTGAAGAGGAAAGGCTTGGGGCCGCTGCCCGCGGGCTGGGTAGTGAAGAGGGCCGGCAGGTAGGTGTTACCGGCTGTGCCAATGACCTGCGTGTTGCTGGTCAAGGTCAGAGGCATCCTCAGGTTGCTGGTGAGGGTTTCCGTCTGGCGTAAGTAGAGCTGGGTACTTGGCAATGGCTGCCCGATGGATGTGTTGACCGAAGGCTGCTGCAAGACGCCCTTGTCCGAGCTGTTGCTGACTGTGATGACCGTGTTGTCCATCTCCACCTCGTTGCTTCTCTCCGGGGACGAGGCGCCGGTCTCAAGCTGGTGAGGCACTGGGCCGCCTTCGGCAGGGGCTTCCGTGGCCTGCTCGGGTTGGGCGGGCTCGGCCTGGCTGTCCCGTGCCGCCCCGGCCCCGAACTGCTGCTCCACCGAATCCGGCTCGGTGCCTATGGAGGAGCTGACGCCCGAGTCGAAGCTCTCCCCCTTGGGCTCGCTCTCGGTGCCCTCGGCCTGGTCGGTGTCTTCCGTGCACTCCTCAGATTCATTGCGCTCCAGGATCTGCACCCTTTGCTGTCCATAGTAGTCGTAATCGTCCTCCATCTCCTGCTTGATGTGGATGTTGCCCACCAGGGTCTGGATGCGCACGGGCCGGGGCTGCTTGCGGCAGTGTGTGGTCTCGGGGGTGGTGGAGAGGTAGCGCTCCATCTGCTGCGAGCGCTCGTGGATGCGAGTTATCCAGCTGGGGTCTTCCATGTGGTGGTCCCGGGGCAGGCCAAGCGCCGTCTCGTGGTGGCTGACCACGGCCCCGCTGTAGAAGGAGCGCTCGCCGCTGCCGTTCTGCATGGAGCACGCGTATAGCGCCGAGTAGATCCTGTCCACGCTGTGCTGCGAGTGGCTCTGCAGGTAGCCAGACTCGGTGTCGCTGCTCTGGCCTGACGTGCCTGACTCCGGGGTGCCTCGAGGCGTGTCCTGGCCCGAGTCCTGGATCCCCGGGAACACATCGCCCACATTCTGCGACACAATGCGCGTGCACTCATCGATGACGGTTTTGATCTGCAGGATGCTGGCGGCCGTGAGGATCTGCAGGGCTTCCGACTGCGAGACGCGCAGCACGCCGCTGTACATGAAGTCAATGAGCTTTTGCACGGACTGCACCGACACCACCGACGGGATCTCGATATCGCTGTAGCCCAGCAGCAGCTTGTCCTGGAAGAAGGGGCTGCCGGCTGCCAGCACGCAGCGGTGCGCGCGCAGCATGCTCCCGTGGATGCGCACCGTCACGTCACAGAAGTGGCCACGGTTGCGCTGCTCGTTGAGGGTCTCGAGCACGGAATTGCTGAAGTTGTGAAGGTTGATGCTGTGAATGCGCTCGGTCATCCCCTTGCAACTGATGTCACCTGCAGCATAGCAAGACAGACAAAACAGGGTGCGAGTCAGACCTGGTGGGCTGGGTGGTGTCCTAACACCTAGGATTGAGCTGGGGAAGGCTCACTGCTCCCAGAACGCTCTTCGCAGACCAAGGCAGAGCTCTGGGGAGAGATCGACAAGGAGCACACAGACGCAACGATGGCCTAGTAAAAGAAAGCCTTGATTCCATCCCATCTCCCCCAACTCTGGCTCTGATGGCCTAGTGGCTAAGGAGTTATAATACCAACCCAAAGGAAGGAGGTTCTAATCCACCAGCTGCTCATGGGAAGACCATGGGCAATCCTCTCCCTGGCTATTCAAAGTGTGAAAATCTGCTGGAGGTTGGCTATAAGTCGGTTCTGACTCGGCAGTGAGCTAAGTCGAGATGAATTCTGGCCTCAATGCAGAAGCTATCTTTTGGTATTTATCTACATTTTCATTTTACCCTATAATCATATTCATTTTACCCTAGAGTTTCAGCCAGAATGGTCTGTTGACTAGAGTGGACAAATAGTCAGATGGCTAACCCTAACATTTCAGCAACACAGAACAGACAGGGTCTCATGAAACCCAGAACCTAAGAACAGGGACCAGAGGGAAAGTTAAGTTTCACCCTAATTTACTGAAGTTCATTGCCTTATTCAGAGACAGGAACAGTATCCATAGTGGGGTTTGTTTGTGGGTTGTTTTTTTTTTAAATCCCTTCCTATTGACTCATTTAGCACAGGCAAAACCCCACACAATGTATACAATGACCCTAGAGAACACAGACTACCCCACAGCAGAAAGCTCTGATGGCCTAGTGGAAAGAAGCTGCACTATAATCCTGAAGGCATGAAGTTGGAGGCCAGTATCTATCTGCTCTGCAGGAGAAGGATGGGCAATTTCCTCCCATGTGGTTAACTGTCACTGAAAACCTGCCAGAGGGTCAGCTACGTGTCAGTTCGACTCTACAGTTCACAACAACAATAATCACATAGCTGCTGCCTTGTTTTTCATCTGTGAGACACTTACTACACTACACAGGCAATTGCGCTCTGCTGTAACAATGGGTTAAGGAGATCAGAGATGGTAAGGATGGCACAGATTCAGATCTGTTGTTTATAGGATCACTACGAGTTAAAGTTGACTCCACGGCACCTTGTGTATCTATCTAGCCATAATTGCCTTCATTAGCCACCTGTTTGAGCCTTTTTTGAGGGTGGCTTTGGGTGACAGGGAACTCTGGTGGCCTAATGTTAAGGAGATATGCTGCCTACCTAAAGTCACTCAGTTTGAATCCCCTAGCTGCTTTACGAGAGAAAGAGGGGCAATTTCCTCCTATGTGATTTCCTGCCTCTGAAAACCTGCTGCAGGGTCAGTTATGGGTCTGTCCCAACTCAACAGTACATAACAACAACAACAACATGGGTGATAGGGAGCTCTTGTGGCTTAGTGGTAAGGAATTGTGCTAAATACAGGAAGGTCCGTGGTTTGAATCCACCAGCTCGGCAGGACAATGTGAGGCAGTTTTCTCACAGTGGGTACACTTTCCTGCCTCTGAAAACCTGCTGGAGGGTCAGTTATGGATCGGTTCTGATCTGACTGCCCACAACATCATGGGTGATATGAAGAATTGTCTTAATTTTCTGAGGCTTAATGCTGAAGGAATGCTAAAAAGTCAGAGACGGCCTCTTTACCCTGTGAAGTGAGAAGCACCAGGTAATCTTACTTATTCAAACTAGGTATTTTGAACATGAAAAGGAGCACTGTTAGTAATTAGGGCAGGAGAGCGGGAGTAAACGAGGGCAAGGATATATGATTACCCTTGATAATAGCCACGCTCTGTATCCACTTGCTAGAGGGGAGTATCAAACCAGTACAAAGATGGCAACATATAGACGGCTGGCAGCTGTGGATGTGCAGACCCACTGCTGCTTCTATACTTAAGAGTGTGTACACAAGAGAGAAGATTTGAATGACAAATTATAATGAAGAAAACAATTGGCTACCGCGCTTCGTTCTTTCCGATACTACTTCACCTCTCTGATGACTCTAAATATTTCTTCTAGTGGAGTTCTCATTTTTTGCCTTCACAACTTCCAAGAGATCAGCTTGATAGAGGAAAATTAATTGGGCTTACAAGGCGGGTGGTCTGAGATTGCTGGCCTGGGACCCACATGCTTTTGTTCTGTGGGAAGCAATCTCAGAGGTAATGGTCTACAGACGGAGGAAACCCTACCTCCTCAGGTTCTTTGTTCCTTTGCCTCAGGATGGAGGAATTATTCCATCCTACAAGTTTGAGCTTAACTAGCTTTTGACCTGGTCTCCATCTCCTCACCCTTTCTAAGCTCATTCAATGTGACTATCTACTCTCTTACAGACTTTTATTCTCATCTTTACACAAAGTCAACTTTAAATATAACCACTTAACTTCGTAAGTGTCGACAGGCTCTAGGTTCACCTTCAGTCATGTAATTTGCATTGGTTTCTAGAAGTTCTTGTCCTAACTTCCATCAAGTCTGTTCTGTATCTAGAATACATCATCTGGCTAAAATGTCCATGTTCTATTTCTATAAAACATACTCATATTGCTAAATTGAAGATGGATGGTGAGTCCCTCTAACTGGGCTAATATAAAACATAGCCTCAGAAGAAGGCTTTAATAAGCCAGGAAGGAATGTTCTGGAATCTGGCAGGCCAGATTTCAAGTCCTCACTGCATTATTTGCTTATGCATACTACCATATTAATAAGAGCAAACATCTTTTTTTCAAGCTTTGCCACTTGGGTTCTAACAATCTTATGTATACTAGTTCATTTAATCCTCAAGACAATCTTATGAAATAGTTAGATTTTCACCTCCAATTAAATAGTTTAGCCATCAGAGGTCAGAGCAATTTAAGAAATTTGCCCAAGGCCACACAGGCACTGGTGGTACAGTTGGCATCTGAACCCAAGGAGCCTTGCTCTACAATCCATATTCCATTGCTTCACTATCTTCCAGGCTCTGCTTGTGAATGGGATCTATTACGTTGTGTGGAAGTGCTTGCTATGCTCAGCCTCAGGAAGCTTCTATAGTTATTCATAACTTAGCATGCCTTTCGTGTTTTTAAGAGTCTTCATCATAACCCAGCGATTCAACTGTCATTTATAATGCTGTCAGTGTTTTTTTTTCTTATTCAGTTCTTTAGTAAATATGTAAGATATTTTTGTAAGACAAAATATGGCACCAGCAGCCAGGAAATTAAAAGGCGCATTGCCATGGGAAAGTCTGCTGTTAGGGACCTCTCCAAAGTACTGAAGAGCAATGGTGTCTCTCTGGAGACTGAGGTGCGTCTGATACAGGCCATAGTCTTCGCAATCACTTGTTATGCATCAGAGAGTTGGACAATGACCAGGGAGGACAGAAGGAGAATTGATGCCTTTGAGCTGTGGTGCTGGAGAAGAGTATTGAGAATACCATGGACTGCTAGGAAAACAAACAGATTTGTCCTGCAAAGGGTTAAACCGGGTGGCTCCTTGGAGGCAAAGATTCTGAGGCTCCGTCTAACATACTTTGGACATGTTGTGAGGAGGGACCGGTCCCTGGAGAGGGATATCATGCTTGGGAGGGTGGAGGGACAGCGCAGGAGAGGAAGGCCCTCTATGAGGTGGATTGATTCAGTGACTGGGATAATTGGGATGGGAGTGTCAGAGACAGTGCGATTGGCACAGGACAGAGCGGAGTTTAGAGCTGTTGTGCATAGGGTCGCTATGAGTCGCAAGCGACTCGACGGCACACAACAACAACAACAAATATGTAAGGTGGCATAGTCCTGAGGGAGTTGTACTGCGGACTCACAGGGGCGCCTCTCTGGTGGTTTGAATCCACAGGTGAAAAATGAACCATGTGATGCAGCCTCTTGAAAACGCACTGGAAGGTCAGCTGTGAGTTGATTCTGACTCAGCACCAATGACTTTTGAGTTAACTGAATCAAATTTTTCTGATAGCTAAATTACGATATTGTGGTAATCAATATTTGTGAACTTATATGAATAACTTTTGACAATGGAGTAGTTATCAAAGGAAAAGGAGAAAATACTTTTAAAAATAGCTACCACTCAGAAATAATGTGATAATTTGGTGTAGGAAGGTTTTACAGAATAATTTTGCTGGCAGCATTCACATAATCTAAGGGATATCACATTTCCATAGTCTCTAATTATATTTATTACATAATATTGTGTGATTAAAATGAATAAGAAACCATTCTAAGGATTCTGTATAGTCTGGATTGGAAGGAGGTCTGTGGTAGAGGGTAGTGACACCATGTATGACTGCACTGAGTCACTAGTCCATTCTCATACAAAATTTAGATTGCTTGTTTGATTGAACTGGATTGCAAACGTAGTCTAAGTAGTCAGGCAGTGCTAGAGAGATGATCACAAAAAACGATCTGTAAGACAACCTGAGTTATGACTATTGGAGTAATCTTATCACCAAGTCTATTAAAAACCAGAGACACAAACTCAAAGCTGACAAGCTGAGTTGGACTTCTATAGACACAAACAGCTCCACAGCTCCATGAGTACGTACACGGGCCCCACACTGTAGAGAGCCATTAACGGCTGAATCCATTTTGCTGAAATGGGTACAGATGTGATGGGGTCCCTGCCTCTCCATTCAAGCACGCCTCGAGCCTCTGGTACACAATGCTGAAGTAATTCCTTTCCCAGGCTCTCTTTTCTTTTTAACATTAGTACAGTGGGAAAAAAGTTTCTGCCACAGTAAGGCAAAGTCTAGGCTTTTGTAAAACATGTTCTTTTCATCCAGTGGGCATTAATGTATAGATTCCAATGGAATAAATCTGAAATACTCTACTGTAGAAGATTTTTCCCCCTTCCATTGAAAACAAATCTTGATTAGATGGTTATTCAGGGACTGTATAGGAACGGAATGGTGTGAAAATGTGAACTCCATTCTTTCCTAGATTGGCACTGAATAGGCATTTGGGCTATTCAAGGGAAAAAAAAATGCTCTCATTCTTCAAAACCACAGAACTTTACATAGATTATGTGTATTTGAGGATGTATGCCCCCCCTCCAGCTCCCCAAAATCCACAAGGCACAAACATAGAACTGATGATAAAATTAAAAAAAATATTTAAAAAATAGTTTATGTTTTAAACTAACAATCTTGCTTCTTTTCCACCAGAGTGAAATATACATTCATTTATACAATAGCATTCACGAAAACCATGCTAGGAACTCTACCACTGAAAGTGATGGTGCATTTTAAGTGACTGTCTTCTATAGGAGAGTACAATATGTTGGAGCAGGGGTGTGTATTGAAGAGAAAATCTGCTTGTGGAGAAATAGGTGAGAGGGGGCCTGGCTCTCTGTTTTACAGGCATCCCCCTCCTGCCTGTCCCTTAAGCTGTGGGGGTCCAGGGAGAGGACTTAGCATGAGAATAAAAAACTGCTGTGCACAAGGGAAAAGGAACAAGAAAGGAAACAGCAGGCAATACAATCTCTTTTAATTAGGTGTGAAATCCAGTCCTTTCTCAGCCAGGAGAGCAAAAGGATATATAAAATGAGACTAGTGCAAAGGTGAAGTGCTGGCGGCGAGGGGAGATGGGAATTTGAAGTCCCTGTGACTTGTGAGGAAATATCAGCTCTCAAATTAAAACCAATATAAATTTCTGTCAAATCAAGTCAAATGGCAAGGTTGGAAATCCCTTGAGCATTCAATCTGGGGCACCAGGCTCAGATGAGATAAGTGGGTCAGCACATGTAATAGGGCACCTAGGCTGGCCAGGCCTCGGCAACCCAGACTCTCATACATCATGCCACTGTCTACACTGTGCCCATTACTTTGAGAATGTTGAGGTTGATTTTTCATCTCTCTGGCCTTTAATGTTGATCTCAACATAAGTTGGAGCAACTTAGCAAGTTGGATGTGTGAGGGATGGCTGGATCAATCAGTCTTCTGTGGAAAAAGCAGAAATGCATGCCACTCAGGATTGTGGGATATTGTTTTTCATGTTACTTGAAACTCAGACCCTGATTCCCAAATTCACATCAGTTGCCCTAGGGACAAAATCACTACTGCACCTATATCTAAGGGAAATTTTACTAAGTCCTTAGACTTCAGAGGTGTGGAGCTTGCTTGCTGCAGCCATCATCCAAAGCTGCAGTGCCTGTATTCATTCATTCTCATTCATATTCTCTCTCTCTTTCCCCCCTCCCCTTCTCTCTCTCAGCTGTAGCAATGGAGAAGCTACCTGTACAAGTAGGAGGTGGTAGGTAGAACAGGCCATCTTTCTCCTACCCTGGTATCTTGCATGTCCCTGTCCTATGACTAAGGGTGGGTAACAATCTATAGCAAGGAGAGCTGTATTATCTGACCTTCTCATTTAGAGCTAAAAAGAAGGATGGACTGGGCTTCTCCTAATTTCTTCTCTGTGGCCAGATTGACCATGAGCAATTTCACCATATCTTAATCTCTGGTAGCAGAACCCTTCTCATAAAATACATTTCCATTTTCAAACAGCTGAGGATTGCCTTTACGTACCTTTATAGTTTACTCTCTCATTCATTGCTGTAGAGTCAGTACCTATACATAACTGCTCCTTTAGCAGGTTTTTGGGAGCCCGTAAATTGTATGAGATGAGATTATCCATCTTTCTCCCGTGGAACCACTGGGTGGATTTGGACCACCAGGTTTTTTTGCCACTTTTGGAGCAGCAGTATAACTCTCTACAGACAACGCGACCAGGGAACCTTACCTTTGCAAGTACTGTTTACTATTTTAGCTAGACAAAGACATTGACATTAGTAGCTTGTTTAAATTGTTATATTTATATATATAAAGATATATTTTTAACATTTATATTTAAATAGTAAAAGCTATACTTATATATTACATAATAAATATTACAAATATACAAGTATTTATGTGTATATATTAAAATAGAAATATTATATTACATATTTTCATCCTCAATATTGTGGGATATTGTTTTTCATATCGCTCAAATTTTCATTCATTAATGGAACATTTTTAGAGTACACTTCAAGAATTTAAGACCCTTAAGAATTTCTTGTGTGGGCTTTTGGGGATAGTCTACAATATTGTTGTTGAGTTTTTAAATTTTTCATCAATGGATATGTTTACACTTTCCTAGGGAGAATGTTAGTGGCTTTTATTAGACTCTTAAAGGTTCTGAGCTCCTTTCAAATTAAGACCCATTGATTGAGATTCCAGCAGCTCTACTTAAGCAGCTTTTAACCACTTTCAAGAATCAAAACCTCTAAAACTGATGCAACGTTCATGGCTACAGTGTGTTCCACACACGTCTTACACATCAGCCCTGTCTGAGAGTTCACTTTTACCTCGGTTGAGCTGATGCTGTTTTAAATGAAAAAGTCAACAATTCTAGCTAAAGTGACGGCAGCTATCCTTCCCCTACCTGGTGAAGAAGAGCTGAAAGGGAAGAGAAGGAAAATGGAAAATACCGGCATTATGGGAGCTCTTGTGGCCTCGTCTATAGGGAGTTGTACTGCTAACTGAAAGGTGATACTGACAGTTCAAATCCACTGGTGGCTTTGAGAGAGAAAGATGAGCAATCTCCTCCTGTGAGATTTACAGGAGAGTCAGCTATGAGCTCATTTTGACTCCACAATAATGAGGTTGTTTTACATTAGGTCTAGGAAGTACTCTAAAATGTTTTTACTATTTAAAAGATAATGTGGTATCAATTGAATAAAAAAAATAAATAAAGATAAACCCAAAGAGTTCCTCCAATCCTGCCAATAAAATAAGAGTTCATCTAATTTGAGAAGTTGACTTGAAAACTCTACAGTACTATTATGACTATTATGATAGTCAACCGGCCCACCTTCTTTCCTAATTCCTTCCATGCTTCCTTTTTTCATCTTTTCTCTACACCTCCTTTTCTTATTTTATTCCTCCGATGCTACATCAGTGAGTTTCAATATAAGGAAACAAAGGAGTAAACTTGTGAGTAAGGAACACAATTTCCTTATAATCCTCAATCCCATCACCAAATCTAGATTTATCTGCTATTCCTGATCTTCTTTCCCTTTCTTCATGCTTTCAAAAATTAAGAGCTTTAAATGTTGTCTGGGTATAGATTGACAGATTTGATAGAATGATTAATATTCTTGTCCAAAGAAAGAAGATATTCCAGAAGAAATACCTTTTCATTTGGCCCCAGAGGCTCCCAGTTCCCCTCAACCCAGGTCTTTGGTTTGACTCACTGCAAATTATGTCTGCTGCCCCCTCTAAGAGATACTGAGAAATGCCTGACTGTATGTTAAGAATTATAAATCCAAGTGTCTTCTGGATGAAATTGTTTTTCAAGTCACTTGAATTTTCACTGATTCATGAATGAAACATTTACTGCGAATACTGTGTACAAGAATGCATGAAGACCTAGATGATTTGTAATGGAAAACAATGGAAGAAATTAATCCACAACACTTTTCATATTTGAAATATACACAAATCAGCTGACTTGTCCAAGACTTCAGTGCGGAGAGAAGCTTTTCCGCTTTTACCTTTTTGGATCCTATGCATATCATGACCAATCATGATTCCCTTATGGTTCTGTTTACTAGGGAATTCACAATAAAAACCTAAGTAAAATTCTAGCAATTCTGTGGAATCACCCAGTATACTTTTTTTTTGGAAAACAGGCTCCTTTTACTTTTAATTTTCTATTTTACCTCTAATCTCATTTCTTCCTTATGTCTGGCCCCCATTCATGGTGACATCATGGTAGCCATTCCTTGATGCCTGTAGACACAATGGATGTAATCTACACTGCACTGGTTGGCTTTCAGAGGCACATTCACACTTTCCTTCCTAGTCCATCTTAGTCTAGAAGAGCCAATGAAACCTGTGCCGCCATATGATAACCCCACTGACAGACGTGGTAACTGAGAACACAGGACGGGAATCAAACCCCGGTTTCCTGAACGGAACATGACAATCCTTCTATTGAACTGTCCTCTTCTCGTTGTATATAAATTTATTGTCATATATATTTATTAACCTATTGAGTATTTTTCTTTCCACATATGTAATCGATCCTGGAGAAGTTCAATATCGGCTGTGAAAACTAGGCCAGGAGCTGATTGTGGAACAGACCACCAACTACTCATATGCAAATTCAAGCTAAAGCTGAGGAAAATTAAACCAAATCCGAGGC
>NW_006399782.1:21066912-21126023 GCF_000299155.1 Elephantulus edwardii | reverse complement strand
GGAGTTTAGGGCTGTTGTACATAGGGTCGCTATGAGTCGCAGGCAACTCGACGGCACATGACAACAACAACAACAACATTGAGTATTTTTAAAAGAGTAATGTAAATCCCTTAAGTTATGAAGTAAGGGTATAACTGAACAATTGCGATTGGCACAGGACAGAGCAGAGTTTAGGGCTGTTGTACATAGGGTCACTATGAGTCGCAAGCGACTCTACGGCACATAACAACAACAACAACAATTGAATACCAACTAAAGGTATTAACTGTAGATGTTAAGTTAGGACTCCCATTTTGGTGATTATTAAACTACAAGCGTGACACATTTCTGAGCTTTGATTATCTGATCCATGTGAAATAAAAACACAGAAGAGTTCAAACATCTTCTTAACTCTCTCATAATACAGCGTGTGAAAGCAGAGTTTTAACTCTGTGAACAAAAGCAGTGGATAAGCTGTAATTCCAGACAACATTCTGAAAGATACTTATGCCCTCATCCCACAGTTTAAATGAAATGGCTCTTCTTAGGGAGGGAGGACTTGCTTGAACTAACGAGAAAAGTCAATGAAATCTGAGGTTGATGCCTTTAAATCCTCTTATATGGTAAACCTTTTGAGATACCTTTTTATGAGGTTTTTCTCTCCATCCGCCGCCCCCCCCAAAAAAAGCTCTTTTCTTACAAATTTAGCTGCTGCCCTATTGTAACCTTTTCCTTTGTTCACTAAATCTGGGGAACACAAAAACAGAGATGCTGCATCCGTGGGTGGGATACAAAATGGAACAAAAGGATCTATTTAAATTCACAAAGTTAGGCTTTTTGAACTTGGTTTTGGGTAAGGCATTACAGAATAATGTATATGTTCAAATGTACAACTATTTTTTATAGTTTTATTTTGCTTGAAAATAAATGATAAGATTTAAAAGTCACTATATAAAACCAGCATCTTTTTACTTAGTAATCTAGTCTTCTTTTTATCTCTAGATCATCATATACTTATTTGAAAGGAAAAACAAATTTTGAACTTCAATGCAGTCTAAGATCCAATGTAACTCCTGGGAATGGTGTTGCTTTAGAAAATATCAACTGATGATGAAAGACAGTTCAGTAAGAAATTAAGTTTTTGACTTTGGAAAACTTTTATCTGGACTTCAATAAGTGAGAAAAACAGAACCCCACAGTGTCATTTGGAAAAAAAAATGGTTCTGGCTAAAATAATCACAGAGCTTCCTATTCACAGAACATCCTTTAGTCCTCTGTTGTGCTGTTCTAAAACTGCTTTTGAAGCAGGTTTTTCAGATCATGTTCAAATATTCTTTTTGCTTGAGTCTCCCCAGACAAACACTGCCTCCAATCTGACAACCGGTTTTCATGCACAGCTCCGTTTGTTGGCCCGGATGCTCAAAACTCATTGCCATTGAGTTAGAACCGACTCGGAAGTGACCTTCCAATGGGTTTTCAGAGGCTGTAAATCACACAGGAGGAGACTGCTCATCTTTCTCTTGAGGAGCAGCTGGTGGATTCGAACCATCTGGATTTTTGCTGGTGGCACAACTTCCTATGGGCCACCAGAGCCGCTGGTGTGTGACCTTGAGCAAGGAAGACTGTTCTATTTGAGAAGAAAGGATTACCATCTCAACATCTGGAAAGATGAAAGAAAAGGGGGAGAGGTGTATATCCTTTACTCTGTGACTACTTTTCTGAAAGCTAACACAAACGTGATTGCTTGAGGGCCATCTACAGAGTATGACTGAAACCACATCTCATCTGTCCTCCCCGGATGATCTATCATATAGAATCAGGCACATGGGATGTAAGTTCCTTTCTGGTTCATGCTGAGATGAAGAAGAGCCTAGATACCTGTTAACTGAAAGAACTCAAAGAAGGGATACATGAAGTATGAGATATACTTTGAAAATATTCTAAGGAGGAAGGTGTTCCATTTTTTGTTTCTTCTTTACATACTATAAAATAGACTTAAAGAACCAGAGTTTGTAAACCATAAGATTACGTGACAGTGATAACTACCATTCTAATGATAATTATCTAATCTCACCACTGACTTGGTTTGATTTGGTCTTATTTTCTCTTTTATTCCCCTAAACAAACTCTCTGTGAGAATTCATGAGGTTGATCATTTTGCCATCCTTTGCACAGGTTGCATTCATTCTTAATTATCTTCTTTTGCTGAACTTGCTCTAGGTTAAGAAATTATTGGGCTTTTTCTAGATACCAAATCTTAGGGAGTGTTTCAAGAACCCTAATTATGGCTCTTTCCTCTTTGTGAAACCTTCTTTGACGACTAGAATCCATTCTGAATTTCTCTTTTCCCCCCTTAATTTCCACTAGTTGTTTAGACAATTCACTGATAGATTAATTTCTGGATTGTTTCCACTGAACTAGAAAACTTACAAAATAATACGGTCATTTTTCTTCCATCTTCACCATCAGTTCAAAAGGCAACCAGTTGTCAGCTTCCTCATCCCAGGGAGGCATTGTCCAGGATCTGGTAGCAGAAGTTAAGCACTAAAGGCCTTTGGAGGAATCTAGGTTCACTAAGGGAAACTAGCTGAGCTCTTCCTGTGGGTGAAGAGATTCTTTGGGGTAGAGTGAGGTGGAATGACTTGGGAGAAAAATAATCAAGTTCCCACTGGAGGGTCAGCTACATGGATCAGGTCCAACTCAACTGTACACAACATCATCAGTGGGGATGGTGTCAATTGTTGAGGTCTTAGCTCACACAGCTCCAATTGGAGTCACAGGCCCATTACAGTGCTAAATTCTGTGATTCATGCTGACGAGGACATTTCTTTACATTCAACAGATCCTATCTGACTAATTGGGGAGCTGGGTGAGGGAGTTGGTAGGGAGTTGCACTACTAACCCCAAGTAGCGTCTGTGGTGGGTGGTTTGAATCCACCATTGTCTCTAGAGGAGAAAGATGAGAAGTGTCCCCAGATGTGCAGTTACAGCTTCTTGAAAATTTGCTAGAGGGTCGGTTATGAGAATTAGGTTGAGTATTTGACTAGTTGGGGAGCTCCAAGTGGCCTAGTTCACAGGGTTCAAATCCACCTGCAGTCCCTTGGAAGAATGATTTAGAACCTTGGAGACCTGCTGGAGGGTCAGCTATGAGTTGGTTCACATCCCACGGCAATGAGATTTTTCGTTTACCTGATGAGTGTGGCCAACTCGCCACTCACTTCACAAGCTGACTATAAGTAGTATCCACAGAGTGGGATCCTCATCGTTTTTCTGAAATGTATCTGCAGATGTGGTAGGTCTTTCCAATCCCTGAAGTACTGTGTAATACAGTCCTCCTTATTTTTGTTACCTTACACTTTCAAATCAGGGGAACAGCCATGGTTCCATTTTAGACTTGGATTTAAGGCCAAGCACAATGGATTTTTAAAAATATGTTCACTGATTCCCCACAAATTGTGCCCATTTCCCCCCCCACCATGACATACCATATGCCATTCTATTATCTTCACTTCCTCAGTACAGTTCCCGCGCCCCCCCCCCCCCGAGAGATAGCTCATTGGGTCCTCCTCTAAGAACTCAGTGGAAATGACCCACACCTTGAACCCAAGTGAGAGTCCATGATCAATCAACACAGTGACAGAAAATCTTCCGGCTCAGCTCTCACCATGGTTGCCTAACTTAGGGAAGTCAAAGTGCGTTTGAAAACAGGTGTTACAAGTATACTTATAATAAATTTCAGTTAACAGGTATATTTGTGTTAACAGCATTAGGGATTGCTTAGTATATTTTTCTCTTGGTGGCCACTGGGTGTCCTCATTTACAAAGTAAATATGCAATGTTTAGTGTAGGTCATTAGAGAGAATAAAAAGACATTAGTTGTCTCCTTGGCCCTTTAAATGCTGGATAGAAACTATTTTCTGAACTAACAACCAGGTAAGATACTAGTACTATTTAAGAACCTTCAGGTCAAACTGAGAAAGTTTAGAACCATAAGGAGATTCTACAGCGGCCAGACATGAAATTGAAAGGCTGTTTCCTCAATAGGAGAGACTGTGATCAAGCTATTAGAATGAGCCCTTATTCATTTGAAAATTGGCATGGGATTTTGACTATCTGCCGAGAGAGAGCCAGCAGAGAGGAGAAGAGAAGGTCTTAATTTATTCTTGAAAGAAAAGAGAACACCAAATATCTCCATGGGATATTTGTTAGATTCTGTTTTTATCTCAACTTGTCTGAAAACCAATTAAAAATAATAATGAGAAAGATAAAATATGTCCTTTGACTGGGTAACCCAAAATAATGTGGAAAAATGACAATGGAAAAATGTGAAAAAGTATAATAATCTGGGTCAGCATAGTGGTTATCAATCATTTCATATTTAAAGACAAAGAATTAAGTTACTCCTTTGTGAACCCTGCCATCCCATCAATAAAATGCTGGTGCCTCGCAGAGATGTTGCAGAGACAAAGAAAGTAACATATAGAGACACTTAGAGTTCCTAGGAGGAAGAACTCTATAAAGGATAGGTTTAAGGTATTATTAATAGTCTGTGGCCTTATCACAGTGTGTGATTGGTCACTGAAGACGAAAAGAGTCAAGACTAGAACTCAGGCGGCCAAAAATTTTTTTACAGATTTGCCCCCTTCCAGGCACTGAGAGACACAGCTCCCAGGGGCTTGGCAAGGAGGTGAGGGGCTGACAATTCAGAGCTTTATGGTGCTCGTTACCCTGTTTTCTGCTGGTCAGTGTGCTTTTCTGTTTCTGCAGGGTTGTCAATGCTGCCACATTTACACATGTATGTATATCTCCCTTACCTTACAGAAATTTTAAATTTGAGGTAGCGAAGTATTACATACGTAATAGCACATGCCTTCAAATGCTGGACTTGGTCATCCAGCTGACCTTGTCCATGAAGGCAGTTACCTTTAATGGAATTTTTTTATTTCTCCACCACTAATGTCCCTCCTCGGAGTGGCATCCACTTCCATAATAGCTTGCCTCCAGAAACTCTATGAACCTGGAGAGAGGATCAAAGGCACCCAAGCGTCGAGGACTCTCCTTCATAGGGTCGCTATGAGTTGCCTGTGACTCGACGGCACTTAATAACAGCAATAACAATGTCCCTACTCAGGGAGCTCTAGTGACCAAGGAGCAAGGTGGCAAGGGGCTGCGTTGCCAACCCAGAGGGATGTGGTTCGATCCTCCCAGCTGCTCTGCAGAAGAAAGATGGGCAACTTCCTTCCATATGACGTACAGCCTCTGAAAGCCCTTTGGAGGGTCATATGACAATACCACCAATGTCCCTCCTCTGCTTATTATCTTTTGGTATATGATTTCAGTATATTACTTGACATCTGTATGATATAATATCAATATGATTCTGTGCCAGCACTAATACTCTAGCTGTACAGATAATAACCAGGAAAGTGGGAAGTCCTGGGAATGATGGGTTGCTTTTTAGTATGCTTCAGAGTCATATTGGCTTTGCCTGGCAGCCGTTTCCTTTACAAAAGGCCCCTCTCCTCCCAGGCCCCTGGCGCAGCAGTCTGCAACTCTTAATCAACTGTTTAACTCTGCAACAATACACAATAGCCAGGTCACTTTCACCCTGAGAAGCCACTAAAGGATCACAATGTGCTCTGGGGAACATGGAGAAGTGTCTGGCTTCTTCTAAAGATTCTTAAATCTCTGGGATTTATCACATTTCTCAACTCTTTAATTAGTCGATTCAGTTTTGAACTTCTATAACCCTGAAGACACCTATCTGCAGAGCCCTCCTGATGGTATTTCCCCCCTAAGTCTGCTCTTTCGCTTTCCTCAGTTTGCTTCTTTAATTTCATGCTCAGAACTTCTTGAGGCTTGGTGGCTGAACACCGCACAGTGCAGACCTTATCTGATGTGCCGGCGCCTAGTGTGGGCTAAGACACACTGGTGTTTTGTTCTTGAAGTACGGGACTGATGTTCTGAAACCTAGACTCCAGCACAAAGGAGATCATTAGCTCGTTTTAAGTGTCTCTTTTCTTTCCTCCTGGCCTCCTCCTACCCACCCCAACACTTCCTTAGTTTTATGCACTGGCAGCAGATGGCAACCATATTCCAAAGCTGAGTATATACAGAATCGTGCCACTGAGAACAGAGTGGCTTTAAAGTTAGCTTTCTATTCAAGTGGGATGGCTGAAACTTCTGGAGGAGTGAACTCATCTCTCATTCATTTAATCCTCTATTCACTCAGCCAGGAGTTTGTTTTCCTACACATCTTTTCTACTGTCCAGCCCATTGAGGGAGGGTGGGCGTGAAGCAACTCTCTGGAGGGCCCTTGCAGCAGGAGGGCACTGAGATGCGATGCCAAGCTCTTGTTTCACTGGGCCAGCATTGCAAGCTGCTGATCACATCATGCCATTCCCGTGAGAGGAGCTTGGGAGCCCTGTGTGGGTGGTGGATTTCCCAAGAACTGTCTCCTCCGCTAGACTGGCGGCCACATGCTGTATTCCCTAGATGGAGATTAGACCCAGGACAAGGGAGAAGTGAGGAGGAGGCTGTGGGGCTGCAGAGAAAGGATGCAGGATGTTACAGTGACTGGGAGGTGGTGGTGGGAAAACCTTTCCTTTTTGTTGTTTCAAGGTTTCTGAGAGCTTTTGCCTAATCATCTGTTTGAGCATCTTGAAAATAAGTATCTATTTCCAGGATATCTATCAAAACCAGGCACCAGATTATGCTACAAAATTGACCTTAACCCTGCCATATTGCTACAAGAATCAAAATATGTAGCAGTTTACATTCAGCAGAAAGCTATTCTGTTTTCTCAGCATAAAGGGTATCTGTGATACACTTTTTTTGCAGGGCTGCCTAATAATAATAATAATAATAATAATGATAATAAATTTAAAAATCAGGTAACAAATCAGCACTTATGCTTTTACAAATGGTGAAACAGTCACAGATGCATAATGACCTTACTTTTGCTCAAATCTCTCAAGTCTGTCCATCCAATCCATCCATCCATCCATCCATCCATCCACCCACCCATCCATCTACATCTACTCTCCCACCCCAAATCCATCCATCCATCCATCTGTCCTTCTGTCCGTCTGTCCATTCATCCATCATTGACGTCTAATATGAGTAAGCACTCTGCTGGAAGCAGGGGATCCAGCAGTGAACAAGACAGAAAAGATTTCTCTCCTCAACTGATTTCTCCCTCTTGGACAGAATAAGCATTTAGTAATTTAACTGCTAAAATGTTATTTGAGAAACAGGTAATATTCTTCTTACCTAATATTTCTTAAGTCAGATTTCGTGAAGCTCCAGACTCCTTTAACCAAGAAGTTCTGTCTTAAGACTCTTTCTATTGTTATGTTCATCTGTTTTTCAGCTACAATGTTGAGAGCTCAGATTGCAACTGCTATCATCTTGGGGGTGGGGGTGGGGACTGTCACCATGAGGATTGTTACTTTTCAAGCTACATAATATCTTTTCACTGTAAATATTGTACCATCTAATTTGTGTCTTTGGATCTTGCTGATTAGTCATCAACATGTGATTCAAGAAATACTGTGTATGAGATACAGAAATCATGATTCAGTCAGTTACTATATTGAAGGTCTGACTTGGAATTTATACAGACTTTATACAATCTTGTTTAGCATTTGATCTGCTATCATTACAGAGAAACTTGAGGATAAAGTTCCATACCCATGTATCTCCAAAATTCTATACTCAGCAATAAAACTAGGTAGGAGTTAAAGGAAGCAAATGCTCAAAACCATTTCCACGAATTAAAAGAACTATATGGGTATCATGAGACAGTGAAGACTCATTTGTTGCAATGAGTCAACAAGTCATGTTAAATTTCTTAAGATTATGTTGCTTCATTTCAACTACTGTAAACTTGTTCAGAATGGAAGATAGATTGGGAAGGAAGGTGTTTAAGATAATGCTCCTTAGTAATGAAACACATTTACTCCTCTAACTCTATCTTGAGTTTTAATTACTTCAAAATAGTCTGCAGACATCAGGCAAATGGTTTTTCAAAAAGATGAAAGGTAATTGGCAGTATCATGATAGATGGAGAGGAGACTAAGATTGTTAACATTTTCAGCTTGCTTAGTTCTACAATCAACATTCTTGGCACTAGCAGTCATGAAACCAAAAGATGAACTGCATCGGGAAAATCTGCTGTCAGGGACCTCTCCAGAATGATGAAGAGCAAAGATGTCAGTCTAGAGATTAAGGTGAGCCTAATACAGGCCACGGTCTTTGCAATTTCTTGCTATGCATCAGAGAGCTGGACAATGACCAACAATGACAGAAGAATTGATGTTCTTGAGTTATGGTGCTGGAAAAGAGTACTGAACATGCCATGGACTTCCAAGAGAACTGACAGGTCTGTCCTGAAGAGAGTGAAACCAAGCTGCTCCTTAGAGGCAAAGGTCTTGGGACTCCATCTCACAAACTTTGGCCATGTAGTCAGGAGGGGCCAGTCTTTGGAGAAGGATATCATGCTTAGAAGGGTTGAATGACAGTGCAGGAGAAGAAAACCCCAGATGAGATGGACTGACACAATAACTGGGGTTATGAGAGTAAGTGTGTCAGGAAAAGTGAGATTGGCTTAGAATAGAGCACAGTTCAAAGCTACGATGCATACAATCACTATGAGTCAGTAGACTTGACAACACATAACAACAATAAGAAGAAGGAAATCCTCTTTGGAAGGTTATCTGTTGTGGAAGCACGATGGTTTGCCCAGTTTCATGATCTGTTGTGTTGATTCTTCAGACATTATGGCCCATAGCGGTTCCAATGAAGAGACAGAAAGTGTCATGCTAGGGCACATGCAAGACTACAGTGTATGCTGAGCACACACTGTCCCTTCTTAGAGTTTGAAAGCCTCCTTTTGGTTAAAATTCACTTAAGAAAGGAAAATATGATTTAGAATATAAACCTCCCCTATGCCAAGAAGGGAAAGATTCTTACTTTTCTAAGCCTTAGTTTGCTTATTTATAACATGGAGCACTTTGTAAGAACGATATAAGATAGTGTGTCTGGTAGATTATGAGATAGATGCCTAGTCATCATCTATATTGGGGGAGGGGGCAAATAAGGGGATAAAAGAAGGCAAAGCAAATAGAGAGGCTTCGCAGTCTATGCAGGCCTGGATCCAAGAAAGGACAAGAAGAGGATCTATTTTCCTGATGTGAAGAGGGTTACTGTTCTCTCCTTAGTCTCCTCCTACAGACCTAGAGGCTGTTAGCCTCATTTTCTGGAGGAAGTTTTAGGAAATGTGCTACAACCACCACATGGTCCAGTTCGGCATCATCCTCACAATTGTTACTACATTTGAGCTCATTTGTGCAGCGACTGTGTCAGTTCATCTCACTGAGCGTTGTTTTTTGTTTTTTTTTTTTTGGGGGGGGGGTTTGCTGACTTTATCAGCCATGACAGTCCTTCTGAGAGAGGCCTCTCCTGATATCATGTCCAAAGCACCTGAGAGGAAGTCTCACCTCCTCACTTCCAAGAAGCATCCTGACTGAATCTCTTTTAAAATGGATTTGCTCATTCTTCTGTCCGCCCATGATATAGTTGATTTATTAGTTCTTCTTCAGTGTTCCTCAAGTGATTGTTGTTGTGTGCTCTCGGGTCAAGTGCGACAACAGACCTGAACCCTGTCCTATCCTGGACCACACTCATCCTCTCTGCTACACTTAAGTAAACTGCTGCAGTCACTGTGCCAATCATCTTATTGAGGATCTCCCTCTCTTTTGCTGACCTTCCATTCTTCCTAGCATGATGTCCCTCTCCAAGGAATACTCTTTTCTAGCAACATGTCCAAAGTATGTGAGATGAAGCTCTGCCATTCTTGCCTCTAGGGAGCACTTTTGACTACACCCTCTCCAAAATATATCGGTTCTTTTGACAGCCATGAGATATTCAGTTGTATTCTCCAACACTACAACTCAAAGGCATTGATTTCCCCCCTCCTTTTGTCATCCTTATTCATTGTCCAGCTCTCAGATGCAGAGCAAGTGATGGAAAGACCATGGCCTGGATCAGGCCCACCTTAGTCTTCAAAGTGGCTCCTAAAATGATAGTTAACGCTAAAATTAATTGATGGCTGTTTATCTTATGCTGTTTAAAAGACTTCACTTATAGTGCTGCACCTAATCTTTAAAATAATCTCATGGGATAGATACTACTTTTAATTCATATTATGCATATGAATGAGGAAATGGAAACATAGGTCAAGCAAAGGCTGATAGATAATATGCAGTTATAGGCTGAAGTTCACATTGAAGAGAGCAAATGATTAGATCCTGGGGGTGAGAAACCCTGTTCTGAACAATACATGACCCAAATCTTAGTCCAGCATCAATATGTTTAAGAAATGGCCCGCTGGATGCAAGGGTGCAAAGAGCTTCTCAAGACATCTGACATTTTAATTTTCACGTTGGGCTTCTCTTTGCTTGTTAGTTTACTCTTAAAGGCCAAATTAGATGATGTCTTTTCTTTCTTTAATCTCAATCTGTTGAATGGCATAGATGTACATATTAGTGTGCAGAACTGACTTATTATGAGGACCAGGCACAGAACCAGTAGGGTCCAAAACCTTCAGATCGAAATTCCCTGCTGTAAAGTATGTGTGATGCCATCCTTCTGCCTATATCACTGTATCACTGCCTAAAAAAACTGGGCCCTCTCAGAGTCCTCTTTCAGTTTGCTAACTCAGAAGAATTAGGCTAACTAAGAAGTCCCAGGAGCAAGTCCCTCTCCTGGGACCTTTATGTTCAGAATTCATTGAAACTGGGGGAAGATATGCCTGTGGACCGACTTCTAAAAACCACCCATGAAAACCTTATGGATCACAATGGTCCCTTCTGTTCAGCGTAGTGTTACCACTATGCTGACTGACACGGCAATTACCAACAGCACTGAGTTCTCTTACCAACTCCTTGGAGTTCTTTCAATATTTGACAAAAAGGGGAAAAAAATCTAGGCCTGTATACAGAGATGAACAACAAAGAACATATTTCCTCTTCCCTTGGGTTAACGGAAGGATTTCAAGTTCAGGAGTCACATGTGTCTTTCCTGGGAGGTATGGAACGAGACGCAAAAGTGGAAATTCATATCCACCTTCATTCCATCACCGTCTTTATACCCAAATACACACTTGAGAAGAGACAATAAGACAGTAAGTGAAGATAGAGAGTGAAAGAAATGAAAGGAAAAAAGAGGCAAAGAAATGAATGACAAAGATAGTTTCTTTACCACTTCTTGAAATTCTTCATGTGCTGCTCCACGTGCCATATGAAGTTTCCTAAGAAATTCTATCTTCCCTTGCTTAACACTGTTTGAGATCCTGATCTAAAACTGGCAGCATGAGCCTCACTAAGACGACCCAAGATGAGTGGGGAAGAGGATACTCTTTCTTGATGTTAATGAGGAAAAGAGAAACTCCTCAAGGTCCATTTTGACATCAAGTATGAATTCTGTCTCGTGTAATTATAAAGATTCATGTTCACAATTCTTCCATGGCATTGCTTAATAATATCTAACAGGACTGAAAGAATGTTTTCATTTAGTTTTCCAGATAATTTAATAGCAGATCAAAGTAACATTTGATGAAGTTGGGGCCAGCTCACTATCTTGAAGTAGAAGAAATTATAGACACCGTGTGCCCAGGTGACAGTGGCCTCTGGAATGCCTTTAGCCATCAAAAATAGCAATGTGTTCTAAGTAAACAGATTTTAAAGAAACTCCACCAATAATGAAGATGTGTCGTGACAATGAAGGAGGTCATGCAAGCAACACAAAGGGCTGCCAGTACTTGAACTGGCAATGTTATTATGGAAGAAGTTCAGAGAACGCAGTATTTGATAAAAATTAGGTTTTGGGTTTACTCATTTAACAATTTAAAAAATGTAAAACTTTAAAGCACATGATCCTTGTCCTATGCCTTATACTTCAGGAGCACTGAGGGTAAACAAACATTTGTAAAGCCATCAGAAGGTGTGTAAAAAATTTGGAAAAACTTTACTTTTTATTATCTAGAAGGAACAGAATGTGACGCTGGAAGAAAGGAGATAGAACATTAATACTATTACTGGCTCTGATGAAAGTAGGAAAAGCTATGCCGCTAACTCGAAGTCCGTGCTTCTTTGCTGATCTGAATTCACCAGTCACTCAGCAGGAGAGAGGTGGGCAATGTCCTACTGAGAGATTGATGGTGTCTGAAAACCCACTTGACGATCAGCAGTGAGTTGGTTCTCACTTGATGGCCATGAGTTGAGTCACTGCATTGTCATCTGGCTTATTAGGCTTAGGAAGTGATTTCAAAATTCTTTTTGCATGCATGTAAATGGCCCTGTAAGGTGGGACATCTTACTCTCTTCTTGCTTATTTAAGTGTCGTGTTTTCCTTCATCCTGTGCTTGATCCCTCAGTCTATAAATGTGATGATACAGGGTGTGAGGCTTTGCCTCATAAAATACATTCACCTTCTTCTTGTGATGCGTCTGACTGCTCTCTTGCATCAGGAGGCAACTGATCTCAAAATTCAGAGTGGCCTTTCTCCAGTCTTCTCTCCCTAGAGAGCTGGCAATAGTCTAGCTGCCAGTCTTTGCCTTCTTGTTGACCTCTCTGTGCTATCCTGGTTTTCTCTCCTACAACTTGGACTATCCCCCACTTCCTCTTTTTATTTCAGTGCAAATATTCCTCAAGGTTTTATTTTCCCTTTTTTTTGTTTTGTTTTAGTAAAGAAAGTAATTATAATGTAATTATATAAAAATGTACTTCCACATCTATGGCTTTTGGTGTGGCCTTTTTAGTTTAAGTAAATGCTAAAATGCAAAGATTTTTTAAACATAGTCTTTGCAATTACTTGACTTGCTATGCATCAGAAAACTGGATAATGACTAGGGATGATAGAATTGATGCCTTTGAGCTGTAGTGCTGCAGAAGAGTGTTGAATGTACCACGGATTTCTAGGAGAACAAACAGGTTCATCCTAGAGAGTGTGAAACCAGGCTGCTCCTTGGAGGCAAGGATTCTGAAGCTTCATCTGACATACTTTGGACATGTTGCAAGAAGGGACCAGTCCTTGGAGAAAGACGTCATGCTTGGGAGGTTGGAGGGACGGTGCAGGAGAGAAAGACCCTCGATGAGATGGACTGATTCAGTGATTGGGGTAATGAGGGTAGGTGTGCCAGAGACAATGAGATTGGCACAGGATAGAGCAGGGTTTAGGGGTTTTGTACACAGGGTCGCTCTGAGTCGCAGACGACTCGTTGGCACATAACAACAACAAATGTCTGCTAGCCCCAATTTCAATCTTCCTAGCAAATAATAGTTTTGATTAGGTGCACTTTTTATTTTTTACCAATACACTGGAGATTCATGTGATGTGGCTAACACAGGATGCAATTCTAGGCCAAAAGTCCACACACTTTTTTGCGATTGGTCCAGTGATGGCAGAATCTTCTATCTTGCCTTTATTGTTTACTGCGACTCCTGCTGTATCTTCAAAATAAAGAAATATCTTTTACAGCATGATTTAATTATTGTATGGTCACGCTGGATGTGCCTTCTTTCAGAGCTCTGGTTCCCTTTCTTGACCATGGCCATCGTCATGTCATGCACACCAGCAGTGGCAAGCGAGCTCAGCCATCCCTTCATTCCCCTCACAGAGACATTACACAGATTCTTGGCTCCCATGTGGTCAGTACAGTTGATCAATGCTTCAACCAGAAGGCCCAGGGAAATCCGGAACTTTGCAATGGCGGACCTGCCACATCCTTGTTTTGACATCTTGGACATGGTAAAAGGCAATTTTCCTACTGTTAATTCCTTAAAATTATTTCCTTAGCTCTAACCTTGGTAAGTCACTCCAAACCCGGAAGAAACACACTGCCATCAAATAGATTCTGACCCACATGGGCATGGAAGGGCAAAGTTGAGCTGCCTCCCAGGGTTTCAAAGGCTGTCAATTTATACAGAAGCCTACTGGCTCATTTGCTCTCTTGGGACAGCTGATGCATTCAAACCACCATCCTTTTGGTTGGCAGCTGAGTATATTTTACACAACGTTACCAGAACTCCTGGTATATCAGTCAACATTATCTAAAACTGAACTACAGCTCTGTCTCTCTCTCCTGGTGTTGGTGGGCTAGTTGAAGATGGAATCCTTTGAGGAGAAAAGGCCCAGTTCCTCAGTGACTTGTATGACAGAGCAGAAGTGACACTGTGAAACCTCTATGACAGCTGTAGGATTCCCTAAAATCAAGCGCACTTAGATTTTAACATTCTCAGTAGGAAAGTGTTAAAGATTGATGAATCCATCTTGATGAAGGGATGTTACTTTGATAGTGGATAGTGTAGTTCAACATGATTCCTGACTTCTTCTGATACCAGAGTTTGTAATTTGTGTATGTTGCCAGTCTTGGAGATGCAGATTCTGTGCTAGGTTCTCTGAAATCAGGATAACTTCCTTGTCCCTAGTGGCTGACTAGAATCATATTAACAAAGACATCATCTCTAGGCTGGGAACTAAACCTTGTGACTCAAACTTTAGTGTAGATAATTCTATAATGTTAGTAATAATGGCAAGGAAGTAGGCACTCCTTATAAAATTCAAAGGGCAGCATTTTCCCAGAGATAAAGCAAGGATTTTCCACAATCAACATTCTTGGCACAAGCAGTCAGGAAATCAAAAGGAAAACTGCATTAGGAAAATCTGCTGTCAAGGACCTTTCCAGAGTACTGAAGAGCAAGGATGTTAGTATAGAGACCAAGGGGAATCTGATTTAGGCCATGGCCTTTGCAATTAATTGCTATGTATCAGAGAGCTGGACAATGACTAAAGATGACAGAAGAAGAATTGGTGCCTTTGAATTGTGATGTTGAAGAAGAGTACTAAGCATATACTATAGACTACCATGGGAACTAACAGGTCTGTCTGGAAAGGGTGAAACCAAGCTTCTCCTTAGAGGCAAGGATTTTGAGACTGTGTCTCACATCTCACATATTTTGAAACACAATCCTCATTGCTGAAACTGAGGAGGACCTGAAGCACTTACTGCAGAGGGTCAAGGACTGCAGCCTCCAATGTAGACTGAGGCTCAATGTCAAGAAGACAAAGATTCTCACCACTGGACCAATTGGCAACATCAGGATGGATGGTGAAGAGATTGAGATTGTTCACAGCTTTAGTCTGCTTGGCTCCACATTCAACACTCTTGGCACCAGCAGCCAGGAAATTAAAAGATGTATTGTGATGGGAAAGTCTGCTGCTAGGGACCTTTCCAAAGTACTGAAGAGCAATGGTGTCACTCTGGAGACTAAGGTGCATCTGATTCAGGCCATGGTCTTTGCAATCACTTGTTATGCATCAGAGAATTGGACAATGACTAAGGAGGATAGAAGGAGAATTGATGCCTTTGAGCTGTGGTGCTGGAGAGGAGTATTGAGGGGACCATGGACTGCTAGAAAAACCAAACAGATTCATCCTGGAAAGGGTTAAACCAGGCAACTCCTTGGAGGCAAGGATTCTGAGGCTCTGTCTAACATACTTTGGACATGTTTTGAGGAGAGACCAGTCCTTGGAGAAGGACATCATGCTTAGTAGGGTGGAGGGACAGCGCAGGAGGGGAAGGTTCTCTATGAGGTGGATTGGTTCAGTGACTGGGTTAATCGGGATGGGAGTGTCAGAGCCAGTGCGATTGGCATAGGACAGAACAGAGTTTAGGGCTGTTGTACATAGGATCGCTGTGAGTCACAAGCGACTCGGCAGCACATAACAACAACAACAACAACAACAACAACAACAACAACAACAACAGTCAGGACGGCCCAGTCTTTGGAGAAGGATTTCATGCTTGGAAGGGTTGAGGGACATTGCAGGAGATGAAGACCCTGGATGAGATGGACTGACACAGTAACAAGGATAGTGAGGGTAGTTGTGTCAGAGACAGTGAAATTGGCTCAGTATAGAGCAGGGTTCAGAGCTACTGTGCATAGGGTCACTATGAATCACAGTTGACTTGACAGCACATAACAACAACAAAGCAAGGATAAGAAAGAAGACTACTAGCAGTGAATGCAGAAGAAATTTGAAAAATGCTGTACATTCGGAACTGCAATAAATATCACAAAATAAAGTATATGAATTGTTGAATAGAAAAACATCTTGCATTGTAAACTTCCAGCCAAATTACAATTAAAAACATTAAAAAAAAATAAAAACAACCCACAAATTGAAACTGAACTCTAATTTCTAAGGCGTTATATGGCCTAGTCGTTAGAAGCTGCATGGCAATCCTGAAGACATGCAGTTTAAATCCACCAGCTGCTTTGTGGGAGAAGGAAGTACAATCTCCTCCCAAGCTTCTGTGTGATTAACTGCCTCTGAAAACCTGCTGGAGGGTCAGCTACGGGTTGGTCCCAACTCGTCGGTACACACAACAACAGTCTATTTCTTGAAACATTACCTTTTCTCCCTCTTTTTAATATCTTAGATATCTCTCTCTTACCTCACATTCAGCCAGGGTCAGAAGCAGTTCAATCTGGTTCCTAAAACCTGTTGAGTCTAGTTCTCTATTCCCACTGCCTACAACCTTTCTTAGATGACCTATAGTCGGGACTCCTGGGAAAGCTTCCTGGGGCTCTCTGATCCCTCCAGTCACCCACCAGGCATCCTCAAATGCCTGCTGCTCTTCTGGACCCTCCAAAGCAAAGTCCTGACCATGATGCTCCTACTTAAAACCTCCTCCTAACTCTACACCACAGTTTATATTTTACCCACAACGCTCCATCTTGTAGGAAATCCTAGTCATCTTCAAAAGGATGACATTCTTTTCTGAGAAACACGAATGGATGTTCTAGTGAACTACAACGGACTTTATGTTTTTGTTGTTATGCTGAGTCACTTGCAACTCATAGCAACCCTATGTACAATAGCTCTGAAACCTGCCCTGTCCTGAGCCAGTGTCACTGACTCCAACACATCTACCCTCATTTCTCTAGTCACTGAATCAATCTATCTCATCCGGGGTCTCCTGCACTGTCCCTCAACCTTTCCAAACATGATGCCCCTCTTCAAGGACTGGCGGATCATGTGTAAAGTATGTAAGACAGAGCTTCAAAATTCTAGCTTCCAAGGGGAACTTTGGTTTTACTCTCTCCAAGACAGACCTATTTGTTTTCTTGGTGGTCCATGGTATGTTCAAGACTCTTATCCGGCACGACAACTCAAAGGCATCAATTCTTCTTCTGTCATCCTTAGTCATTATCCAGCTCTCTGATACATAGCAAGTAATTGCAAAGACCATGGATACACCATGGCACACCTTAGTCTCTAGACTTGCATCGTTGCTTCTCAGGACTCTGGAAAAGTCCCTGACAACAGAGTTCCCTAATGCAATTTGTCTTTTGATTTCCTGACTGCTGGTGCTGAGAGTGTTGACTGTGGAGCCAAGCAAGCTATAACTGTAACCGCAATCTCTTCTCCACCTATCTTGATGCTGCCAATTGGCTCAGTGGTGAGAATCTTTGTCTTCTTGATGTTGAATGTCAATCCATATTGAAAACTACAGTCCTTGACCTTCTGCAGCAAGTGCTTCTGGTCCACCTCAGTTTCAGTAAGCAAACTTTCTAAATTCTGTATGAGAAATTATTATTTGATTACAGGTCTAAGTTCTAAGATTCCTGATTGTAGGGTCTGTTTCTCTACCACTGAGGACCTTTGAGAATTCAGAGTAGTACCAGATACATCTGTACATGTTTATTTTATGGATTTAATTGTAACTCCCCAAATATGTATTGGAATCCTTAACTCCTTTGTCTGTGGATATAATTCCAGTGGAGAAAAGGAATTTCTTTGTTATGCTAATGGGTTCTATCCCTGTAGGATGTGTCCTAAAGCTAATAACTTCTGGGTTATGAAAAGTACAGATTCACCACAGAAAGAACACACACAGATGAGGGGAAGGCAGGTGCCACATGAGGACCACGAAGGAACGATGGGGCTATAGAAGGTGACCAAAGCAAGGATCTTCTCCTATAGCAGACAGAGCCTTCTCTTCCCGCTGATGGCCTGAAATCAGACTTGTGGCCTCCTGAACTGAGGGGGGGGGGGAATTCTTCTTCAAAGCCACCCTCTTGAGGTATCTGCATTATAGTAGTATTAGGAAACTAAAACAATTTACCACGTTAATGAGTAAATGTTCTGGTGGGATCATGTACACAGTGCAGGGGGTGGGGTGTGGGTAGCACAATCTTTAACCCTTCTGTGGAACAGCTATTTGTTAATGTATCTGTAGGAGACTGAGATTCTCAGTATAAAGGCCCTGTTCATAAAACTGCATTTTGTACAGCACATTGTACAGTATTCTGCATTGAAAATACTCAGTAAATTGATAAATGAATAGTCCTGGTTCCCTTTTGTTCAGAAAACATCAGTCTTCTCAGAGGCCAACTCGGAAACAGACAGCGCAGTATGGCAGGAGGGGAGCAGGCTGTTTTGGGCTCTGTCTCTCACGGAATTGGGAAATCTTTGGGTGTGATACTTGCCTTCTTTGGACCGCAGTTTCTGTGTTTGCAAAATAATGGGTTTAGAGCAGGTAACCTTTAATATCTTTCACAGCTGATAAAAAAGTTCTAACTGGGATACATTCCTCAGAGGGAACAAAGCCTGTGGAGGCAGAAGAAAAGCAAAACAGAAAGTGGAAACTACTCATTCTGCTGATGAGGTAATAAGAGGTTTGCATTATGGTACCTACTGTGAGGTGATTGGTAGAAGGATCTGACTTGAAAATTCCTCAAAGGAAAGTTCACATTCAAGAATCCTCAAGCATGTTCTCAATTGATCCTAATGATCCATTTCCGAGGACGATAACGCATATACAGCTTTTTTCTTCATGTACTTATTTTTTCAGTGAAGATGTGAGAAGTATGGTCAGATGTGGGACCAACACATAGCTGACCCTCAAGCAGGTTTTCAAAGACTATAAATGACGCTGAAGGAGATCGCCCAGCTTTGTCTTGTGGAACAGCTGGTGGATTTGAACTGCCTGCCTTTGGATTGGCAGTGTAACACCCTACCCTGTAGGAGCACTAATTTTGTACAATAAAATTAGCCACAAGCAGATGAAACACATATGAAACTCTCGGCAGCTGCAGACAAGATTTAAAGAGATACTTCAGCAAGAAATGAGGGAGCTATGTGTACTATGCTTATTGCTGTGTTATTTACAGTAGTGAAGAAAGGCAATCAGTCCAACTCCCCATCACCAAACGAACAGATAGAAAACCTGTGAGACATTTACACAATGGAATATTACACAGAATTGAAAGAAAACAACCAACTTGTAAAACACTACACAACACGGGTGAGTCTGGAACATTATGCTGAGTAAAATATCTCAGACACAAAAGGACAAATATCGTGTAAGACTGCTGTAATAAAACAGGATAGATGGAGTTGGGAGGGGAGACAGGAAAAGCGTTGATAGACAATTAATGCTGCACTGAAACAAATGAAGGAAAAGACTGCCTGAAAGGAATGTATGATTAGGTATTATATGTAAGACAATTCACAATCTGGAATAAGAAGTGCATTATAAAGTGAATTGGTGATGAAGGAAGGGAGGAAAATGTGCATTAATGAATGAATGAAAACCCAACTGTCTGTAAACCTTCATTAAAATCACAATAAAATGCCAAAAAAGAAAAAGGAGAAGAAATGAAGGAGCCCTGGTAGTATAGCGTGTAATATACTGAGCTCGTAACCCAAAGGTTATTGGTTCAAATCTACCAATATTCAGTGGGAGAAAAGTAAACAGTCTCCTCTTGTAGAGATTTATAACTTTGAAAACCTTAAGAAGGGTCACCATGAGTTGGAATCGACTTGACAACCACAGTTTTAGTTTGGTTTGAGTAAGAGATAAAATGGCAAAATAAGCGAATCTTTAATAGTAAGGGTTCACCTGACTCACAGTGATTCTATGCACACTGTATCCTATTTTCTCACAGTGATGGATTCAGGGTAGTGGAAGGGACTGGTCTGAGTCAAACTGTCACCCATACAAGTTTGAATGAAGTACATCACCAAGATTTTCTTCCAAGGTGGCTCTGAGTGGACTAGAACTTCCAATCTTTCAGCTAGCAGCAGAGCACTAAACTGTATGTGCTACCCAAGAAGGGTGCACAATAGAACAGTTCTGAAGGCCAGAAGTTACTATTAACAATTACATGTGCACAATCCTAAGCACATTCATGTAGTATTTGGGAGAGCAATCTGGCATGGTGCATCCCAAAGCAAAAGGCAATGAGATTCCATTTGCCAAGAAACCCTGAGGGAATTCCTAAGAGGACAGATTGTTAGAGCCTAAAGAGTTGCTAGTCAATGACAGAGTTTTCATATTACGCCTATTTGTGACTCTGTGGCTCTAGGAATTAACCCTTTAAATAAGATAAAGGTATGCTGATAAAGAAATCATTACTATTGTTGTTATAGACCACTGAATCAGAACTAACTAGCTGACTCTTCAGAGGGTTTTTATTTATATTTTTTCTACTAGTTTATCTACAAAATTTGAATACAAATTCAAAGAAGTTCTTTCAATTTCCCTCACACCCCACCATCAAATTGTACAACCTTATGATTAATTCCCCCCCCTCTCCCTGCACGTCAACTTCCTCTGCTTCTAGCCTCTCCCTCCTGGATCCTTATACTCATTCTACAATAATGGTTTTACACACTATTTATCCTTATGGGACTGAGTTAGTTCACTCAGCATAATGCTCTCCAGTCCCTCCCAAGTTAGGTAATAATTTACAAAATCGTTATGGAAGATTTCTCATCCCGTGTTGTAGTTGGTGGATTTGAATAGCATATCTTAGGGTTGACAGTGCAACTCCTGACCACCATGCCACCAGCGCTCCTTAAGTAATGCCTTCTTGTTGCTATTGTGTACCATCGAGTCAGAAGCAGCAAGGGTCATAGCTGACCCTCTAGCAGGTTTTCAGAGGCAGGAGGTGACTGTTCATCTTTCTCCAGCAGAGCAGCTGGTGGATTTGAACTGAACGCTTTTGGGATGACAGTGCAGCTTCTCACCTCTCGGCTACCAGAACGCCTTAAAACAGGATTCGTTCTTGTTTCTTTCCTATTTCTACTGACTTCACAAAAGGAAGGGCATTTTTATCCATCAAATAACAATAATGTTATTTAAATAAAATAAAAATAAGTGTCTTGCTTTATTATTTGGAAGGCAGTATATCTCTTAGATGGGACTAGAAGGCAGTCTGGCCCAGCCAAACTATAACAGGCAGCATTAGTGAAATATGAATTTTCCCTGGATGCCTTTCCCACTGCTCCAGGTCCTGCCTCATGAGATGGGTAGTGTTTAAGTTTATTACTGTTGTTAGTTGCTCTTAATTCTGACCCATGGCCACCTTCCATGCACAGGGTCTTCAAGGTTGTGACTTGGCTGAAGTAGACCACCAGCAGGTCTGGGTGGATTCAAACTGTCAACTTTTAGGCTTATAGTTGAGTGCTTAACCATTTGTACCACCCAGCGACAGCCATTTTCTGTATTGTTGAACACTTTATTATGCCTTTGTATTTACCTTACAGGTTGACAGCTTCAGTATTTAGTAGACTGCTTATAGACATAGTGTGATTTCTTTAAGTGAAGGATTAGTATCTTGTTCATATATTCATTTTGGGGGGCCTAGCTAAGGACGTGGCACAGAAGTGGTGATTCAGTGTTTGTTGAATGACTAAGTGAATGAACGGCTTAATAAGGAGTTAAGTGTGACTACTAGAAATCCCAACATTAAATAACCATAGAAAACAGCTAATTAAATTAGTATTCTATGAAAAGGATAGGTTTTTCTAAACCGAGGTGATTTAAGATATGAAACTTCAAGAAATGTGATTTTAAAAAGAAATGTTTCCCCAGATAGAGTAAATGGAAATGTTAGGAAATTAGAGCAAACCAAAAAAAAAAAGTTAACTAGCCTTCTAATATGTAAATGCTAGATTAGGCTCTGGGCTGAAAACTCTCTAAATAAGAAGGTATCAAAGGTAATAAAAGCAATTCCAAAGAGATTGTCTATCAATTAACTCAGAGGCAGAAAGCTGACATTTTATAAAGAGAAAGACTAGCTTTCAAGAAATGAATCCACACCTACTAGGTAAGAGGTTTACTTGGTTAATGACCTAGTAGAAAAACAGTTGTAATTGTTAGCAATGGAAGGGCAAATACACACACATACACACACTCACATAAACATATATGCTCATATATATTAATGTGAAACAATGCAAAGAGCAATTTAGGACACTTTAAGGCAACGAGAGCATTCAGTTATATCAAAGATGCTCTATTTACTGCCTAATTGGTATGGAATCTATTATAAAATTAAAAGCAAGCCATAGGACAATAACTCTCTGTGGTTGCTTATTCCATCTGATTTTGGCTTTATTTCTTCTGCAAATTAGTATGACCCCAAAATGTTTTCAGGATTGTCCAACTTGTCCTAAATTCCATAAATAAACTCTTTCAGAGGATGCTGTTTTTTGCCATGTCTCTATTACGAATCTTCACAGATGGACCATTTTTGTCCTTCCAAAGTCTAAGAATAACTCTTTCAGTTATCAAGACATACCAAAAATCCAGTTCAGCTGTTCCTGTGGGATTCCAGTTAGTTTAGACACATCTGCTGAGATACATGCATTTGAATCCAAATGAAGCTTTTGTTTGATTATACATTTTGAACATTTATGGAGCTTTTTTTGGGCCAAAATGTTTTTCATTTTTTGGCACCGTAAACAGAGATCTTCAGTTATAAACACTGCCTTCTGAGCACCTCCAACAGAAATCCAATCTTTTCATGTGAACAGGTGCCTCGGGAAGTTTTTGGAAGATTTTACACTGAATCAGCTTTCCGACTGGAAACTTTCTGAGCACGCAGTCAGACTTGCCAGAGACCTTCAAACTTGCTTGAGCAGTTTTCACTCATATAGACATACATTCACACATCCAGACAGCCCAAGTAAAAGCAAAGCAGAGCCCTGTAAAATGAGAGTATCTTTCCTAAAGGTTAAATACTGTACGTAAATCAAATTGAACAGAAAGTAACACAGAATAGGAGAGTGAGCAAGTTGCAATGACAGAGGTTGAAATTCTTCATAAGCATCCTCCTAAAGTTTTACCTGAGTTTTAATCACACAACCATCCAGTAAATACATTATCCAACTCCGTTTCAAAGATACACTCAACCATGCGCACCTTTTAAACACTATACCATACAGGTAGGTGTGCTAGCAATCTCTTTTACTCACAAATCCCATTCAGTTACTTTCAAATACTTCTTATTCCAACACAAAGAGATCATTAATACCCCAACCTAAGAGAGAGGAAAAACAAAACAGCCAGCCAATGCTTTTTCTCCGTTAGGTATTCTTTGAGAAAGTTCACAGCTTATCTGATTCCCTACAACTTTTTTCTTTTAAAAAAAATGCATAGAAACGGAATAGTTCTAAAGCCTTAAGTCTGAAAAAAAGTTATTACAGAGTGAAACAACTCCTCCAGTGGGCATGCCTGGAAATCATGGGAAAATCTGCTTTCAAGTTGTTCTTATCGCCTGGGACCAGATGCACTAAGGTGGCCAGAAACCTTTGTCTACACCCACTTAGCAGATTTTCTGGCTCTTCATCGGGGACTAAAAGGTTTATTTGCAGGAATGAATCACTTCCTTCACAATATCCTTTACCCTATTTACATGCTTGCATATTCCTTCCATTTTGTTCCCCCCCCCCAGCTTTACTAAGGGAATTAATTATCTAGAAGAACAGGAACATACAGTAAGTACATCTGAGATACAGGATGAGACACAGTATGTCATCTATTAGGCCTGGCTAAGACCAGCAGCTGATGCTAAATGGGAAGGAACACGCACCAAATGTTTTTTAATCACAAAGTTAGTAATTAATTGCTCTTTAAAATACATTTTATGCTTCTTTCTGTCTGTGTACATGAAATGCACATTTATTACATGCCAAAAATTACAACATTATGGTTTAAATGTGACTGGCACGGAAGTCCGGAAATCGGAGTTAATGTTCCCACAGCAACTTTAATTCTGTCCGTGTGCACATGTAGAGCTGTAATAGTCTTCCGTTCCAGGATAATACATATAGATGGTTTGCGGAGGGAAGCTAAAGACCCATATCCTCAACTGTAGTTACAGGGGGGAAAAACAAAGGATAAAAGCTGTGCTCCTTTCCACATACGTGGATAAAAACAATGTCCCCATGCCCGGTGTTGTGTAATCAGGGAATGAAAGAATCTGCTGTGATGCAGTCACTCGAGGGGACAGTTTTCTGTTGCTGTGGGAACCTGAACTTTGCATTTCCTGACTTTGGGGTAATTAAAATGTCAGGCTTAATGTGGCATTAATGGAGTTTGCCATAAAAATCCTCTTTGTTTTGTTCTCTTAAAAATTGCTTAAAAGTTCAACATGAGCCAAGTGCACTAAAAATTTTAATCACGGAGCCTTGGACGGGTGAAGTGAAGGGCTGCGTGGAGGTGGGGCAGGCCAGGGAAGCTGGTTGGCAAGGACCAGGACAGGAAGGGCCCACCAGTCTCCTGGGCTGCTCAGCCCCGCAGAGTCATACTACCTACAGAGCTAAAGTTAAACCCACCCACACAACAGTTTGGTGATGTGTAAAGGTTAAATTAAAAATAAATAAAAACTGTTAATGCGTAAGAGCATCTTGGCAGAGACACACAAAAAAACCCGCGATACAGTCTGATGAGGCTGGTGCAAAACATGGGGAGGTGAGGAACCAAGGATGTTCGCTACCAGCTAAAGGAAGACACCAGAACAGGTGTACCTAAGAAACGAGAGTGACGAGGATCACTGGGGGGATGAGACCCATTTGTCCCATCAACAGGAGCCTTACGGGGGGAAAAAATGGAAGAAAGGTGCAAGCACAAGTTCTGGTGTTTCATATTGCATTGCTATGACCGCAATATGCTATGGCCCAATCGCTGTCAAGAAACATTTTCAGATGGAGAGTTTCCTCGGCTCCACCCATTTTGTTTAAACCTGTTAGAAGCAGAGCTTTGCTCAGCCCAGCCTCTGCCAGAATAGTAGGTAACTGCTCTGTCAAAAACACCTAGGGTTTATGGTTTATTTTTTTGTACCCTTTGCATTCCAAAACCTGCCTTAATGTCTTCCATCATCATTACCCGCACTTGTTTACCATTAGATTTTTAGGGACGGTGAAAAGGTGACAAGCGAGGAGGTAATGGAGGAATACTGCTAGGAGGAAATTGCGCTAGCGGGTGCACTGCAAAGCGGCACGCATTTCAGCAGCAATATTATCCTCATCATCTCCCAAATGAAAGCATTTCTCAACTGTATTCTTTGCTGTTTCACCTATCACTGAGATCTTCCGCCAGAGTGGAAGCGGCTCAGCAGGTTAAACGGCCAGCTTGAGAATGTGCTGGGCCAGCCCTGTCATCTTTGCGCCTCAACAAGGCCAGCATCTTTCACATGCAAACACGCTGTGTGCCTCATCCACTCGCTATCTAGTCCATTCTGACTCCTGGCGACCCCATGTGTGGCAGAGTAGGACTGCACTCCGTCTGGTTCCCAAGGCTGTGATCTTACAGAAGCAGATGGTCAGGCTTTTCTTCCGAGGTGCCCTGAGTGAGTTTGCATTGCCAAGCTTTGGTTAGTTAGCCAAGCATTTAACCACCCAGGGTCACCCCCCCCCACACACACACACACCACCTTCTTCAACCCCTATAGAGAGTTTAGTTTCTTGCTGAGTGGATGCTTTTCTTGACTGTGTTTCTCTAAGCTGGTCGTGGAAGAAGCATGGACAATCTCCTCCCGTGCTATGAACTGCCTCTGAAAACCCACCAGCGGGTCAGCTATGCGTCAGCCCCAACTCTACTGTACACAACAACTTAGCCTGGTCAACAACAGGAGTTGTTTTACTTATGATGCTTGCTCCGGATCAGGCATGCTCACTCTGGCCCTGGGACAGAGAATTTAGACGCTCACAAATGAGCGAACTCAAAAACATCTCTCAGGGCTCAAATGAGTTAAGCACGAACAAGTCACTCCATCTACCTGGGTGTCAATTTTCTCAGTTTTCTCATCTGTAAATTGGGAAGAATCATACTGACTGAGAGGAGAGGGGCATTCAGGCCTGACTAAGAATAACTTTGCTAAACACAGGACAAATAAAAAGGTGCTATAAAAATTCAGGCACTTGTGAAAGCTTAGAACACCACACACTGGTGGGATGTTTCTGAAGTTAAAGAGACTAACAAGTCAAGGACACTATTTTTAAATGCCCCAAATCTGTTAGTTCTAAATAGGAACTGAATATTTTACCTTAAAGAAATTAGGCTTTTAAATTAATCTATGGTAAGAATGACATTTGAAAGTAAAATAAAATAAAAGAAAAAGAAAATAAAATCTCTTGAATGCAAGGAGAGCATCCAAAATTTTTAACGGCTTAAAATAAAACCTCTTCCCCGTCTTCTTTCAAACAGTCTCCAAATGGACAGATTTTTGTGACTCTTTCCTAAAAACAATTTTCTTCTAAGTGCAGGCTCAAATCAGGACAAACTACAATCCAAATAAATTTGGAGAGGAGTATAATCAATCTCAACAACAGGTTGGAGCAGAGAAGGCTTACACATCTTAATGGCAAAATCAAAATGACTTTCTAAACAGCTGGAGATTAGGTTTGCCCTCCCTCTTTCTCCTCCTTCCCACTTCATTCTCAACACCCCACTGAGCTCAGATCCACAGCTTCCAAGGGTCAATGAGGAGCGTTGTACCATTCTTGCAGCCTTCCGTATGCACCTTTCTCGCTAATTCTGGGTTTGGTTGAGAAGACACTTATGATAAAGTGCAATAAATAAGCCTGGTGTTTTTCTGTGTGTTGTGTTGTTTTGGGGTTTTTGGGTCCCCCCCCCCACTTTTTATCTATTCAGTGAAACATTTATTTTGCTGTAACTGGGGATTTCTGGGTTAGGGCCATTCTATGTAATCTTCCCCATAAGGTGTGGCAGAAAGCCAGGCACTGAAGGTCTGCGTGTGAAGCTCCAGGCCCTTCTCCACAGGAACAGGCCACCTTCCTGGTAGGTAAGGACAGTGCACACATGTCTGTCGGCACAGTGCCATGCTATTTTCCAATTCTTCCTGTAATTACTATTAGGCTGGAGACTGTCAGGCAAGAAGGTTCAAGGATGTTACTATTAAGACAGTCCTCAGAACACAGTTCCCACATCTGACCTCCAGGTTTCTCGGCAGAAAAGGCTACTTAGACTTGACAAATCAAAGGAGTTATAGAGATGCAGATATCTTTACTTTGCTTTTTCATTTTCTAGTGGCAACTGGGGTTGGGGCTCAGCTCAGCCATTAGCAGGACGAGCTCCTTTAGTTGTGACTCTTGTCCATAGGTCTTCCCTCTTTATATGGAGGCGATTATGATAAACCAAGAAGGGAGGGGAACCCCCAGGCCCATTCACTCCTTGTTCTCCTTGCAGAGTTTCACATTTGTTGTGTCAGAAAAAGAACAATGGGAGATTTCTAATCTCTTTTCCTACTTTAGTGTCTTTGTGGGCAGGATAAATGGGGTTTTGGTTTGTTTTTTTTTAAAGCTGAACTTTACTGGCCTTATCTTACACATTCTGAAGAAGGTTATGTCAGCTTTCTGCCGGCTGAGGGACACCATTTACAGAGATCAAATGAGAAGAGTTGTTGGGTTTCTCAAGACGAAAAGGCTAATTCTTTGGGATTGGATCACAAAGTTATTCCACTCTTTCCAGTGTCAACACACGTATTTCTTTCTCTCTGAAGTACTGGTTTGCCTTTCAGAAAGAAAGGAAGGGGGGGCGGGGAGGGATCTCCTAAACGTGATTTATCAACTTTCTTAAAATAGAATTTGAAGAAGTGACTCCCAGATCAGTGGTAAGACAGCAAAAATAAACAGCAACGAAGTGATTTCAATAGCACGATCTCATTAAGCTGCCCATTTCCAAATTTAGCCCTCAGGCACTTTTTTTTAATTAAAAAATATTTTTAACCTGAATTCTTATTGGCTACGTGAAGTCTGGGTGGCTTCTAAATTCTTGGAAGCCATTCTCTTTTCTTTTGTAAATTTATGCTATCCTTTAACCACATCAAAGTAAATTAAAAACTGGAAAGACAGAAATTCAGCCAAGCTCCATGAGACTCCAATAACTAATGCAAATCTGACTTGTGTTATGTAATTTCAGAATGGATGTTTCCTTGTGTCTAGCTGGCCTTTTGAGGTCCACATTTGGTTGTTCAATTTAGTAATGGTAGAAATGCTGGGTTTGGTTTTTTTTTCCTTCAGATCATGAGGACAAAAAGAATAATGAAAAAGCAGCAACACAACTTCTTTTTCTTTTTTTGCAGAGCTCACTTCACGAGAGAGAATGTCATTCGTGTAATTAATCAGCTTTTTGAGGCCAACTGGCTAGTCACCTGGCTTAAAGCACACTCTCGCTTTGAAAATATGGATGCTGGCTGGATCAAAATGGTGGCAACTTTAGAAGACCAAAAGAAACGACCTGTGCTGAATGGCAAAAGCCAGTGTCTAAGGAAGCCCTGCTCCAAGCATCGCAAAGTCACCATCACTTTCCTGGTGTACTCACAATCAGATGACCCGGTGTGAGCGTGAGAGTTTGTCAGTGAATGTGTTGAGTGGATGAGGGCTGGGTCTGGAGACAAAACAGCTTCAAAGTTCAGGCAGGGAAGGCCCGGCTTGGCGCTGGATCCACCCGGCTGAGTAATCTCATTCTCCTCAGATGCCTTCTGGTTTTCAGCTGTCTTGGGTTTCTTCCTGAAAATAAACAAAGGGCCCTTTGAAGGAACTGACTGCATATTTGGGAAAAGGCATTTTTAGAATCTGTTAAAGATAACTTGATTTTTTTTCCCTTAGGGGGGATGGGAGGGAGTCCAGTATGTCCCTTGTTTTAAAACAAGCTGATTCTTGTTTTTTCCCTCCAGTAATGGCCTAACTGGGAACACATGAAAGCATATGGGCCAAGCAAACAGCACCACATTTGGACTGTTGGCTGCATAAAAAGACCCTGTCCCAGAACTTTAGACAGCTTGAGCTACGTATGGCTGACATTATCCAAGAAAGCATCCTTTTCCCCCCCCCTCAAGAGTTTTTAACATGGTCTGGAAAAATACTCGTGGAGGTTTACCGTTCTAGCATTTGTCAGGAAGCTTAGAGACAGGACCCGTGGAGTAATGGGAGGAGCACTGAGCTGGGAGTCAGGAGACTTGAGCTATGGTGTACTAGCTGTGCCTCTAACTTGCTGTGTGGCCTTGGGCACCTCACTTCACCTCTCTGGGCTTCAGTTTCCTCATCTGTAAAATAAAGGGCTTGGATTAGAAGGCCTTAAAGGTTCCTTCCAAGCTTTAAGTCTCTGCTCATGGAAAACATATGGAACACAGAAATTTTGTGTTGTCGTTAGTTGTTTTAAATTACCATTACTTTCGATCAGAACCTAGGTTTGCAGGCCTTTTTTTGTTAAAGTAGCAAGAATAGCTTGGGTACCAATAGGTTAAAAGGGGAAGGTGTAATGTAGAAATCTCTAACTGTACTCATCATAAGCTTAAAATTACCTTTGTTTTTTGACTTAGCATACACTCCTGGAGTTTAGAAGTATGATTTCGTCTTTAGGAATATGAGGAAGAAATGAGTGAAGGGAATTAGCAAGTAATTGTTAGTAACTGTTAGTAACTGTTACTTGGCATCAGGATTAGGAAGTGAAAGAACTTGGCTACGGGTCAACTCAAGTCTTCTCTCCCTAGGACAATGCAACTGATATTAAATGAATAAATACTTCACTCATATTGCATGTACCCTAGACCCCAGGCGAACTGGATTGTGAGTCATTCCCGGAATATTTCTTACATGTCCACAGCTCTGCTCCTTCTTCTATTATTACGTGGATGATGACCAGAGAAAGCATTTCTTCCCCCCACAACCCCCTGCCCCATTTGGTGGATTATGTGTGGTAAAGAATATGTTGTACGTAGATTTGTTTCTATGTTTCCTTGTTTCTGTGAGCATGGTAATGGACTTGTTATACAGAGAACTGTGTATTGAAATTTGTTGTACTGGGTAGTTAAATCTGCCCTCGCAGAATATGGTGTTGTGATTAGCATGCTGTGTTTCTGGACCAACAGGTTGTGAAATCAAATCTGCTTCTCTGGAGGGAGGGAGGCAGAGATGGGATGAGAAAGGCTGGAGGAGAAGTTTTCTGACATATTTTTCAGGTTAAAAGAAGACAGTGTCAGAGGAGCAATGATTGTAGCTTGTAGCATGTTTCCAAATCGTTTGTTGAGTGATTATGAGACCCACCCTCAAATTTTGAATGACTACAAAGGCACTTAAAGAATAGATTATTCTAGTTTTCATAAACATGAAGAGCAACACATTCCAAGCCCAACACAGCTTTTCTGTGAAAATCCATGCCTCTTCTAATATCTCATTTATGTTGTTACTAGGTGACAAGTCTCGGTAGCTACACATTAAATTCCACAGTTATTATATACTTTCTCTACTGTAAGCTAATTGGTCAACAAATTGTGACAATTATGTTTCCTTTGTATCTTTCCCATCTGTGTTTCCTTTCTGCTGTCAACCCAAAGGTTCATGGTTCGAATCCACCTGTTGCTCCATAGAAGAAAGGGTGGTTTCTTCCTGTGCCATTTACTGCCTCTGAAACCCACTGGAGGGTCAGCTATGAATCGATTCTGACTTGATGGGACACAACAATGACCGTTTATTAACTTGAGCTCCATCTTTCCACCCTTCCATTCCTGCTTCTTTGCATTCACTAAATCTAAGATGACCACCTTAGCCTGACAGGGTATCACTTCCATCTCTACTCTCACTATCATGTGCCCTACATTTATGCTAGACTAGGCTAATTTTATTTTAATATTCCCAGACCATTCTAGGAATCTATATCCTTGGCTTTGCTAAAATTATTTCTCTTGGAATGCTCTTTCCTTCATCTCTGTTGAAATAACTTTTCCCCTTCATACTTAATAAAGCTTGTCTCTATATTTTCAATGTCTCAGTCCCTCTATATCAGAAAACTAATTAGTCAACAAATTAGACAGGATTTTTTTCCCCCTTTGGTCACTATTTAGATGTGGTCCCTAAAACCAGAAATAAACTAAACCCAGAAATAGTTATCTTAATAATTTTTTTTATGTGCTTCTCCTTCCTATGTGACTATAAGCTCCTAGAGGGGAAAGAAATGTCTTCCTGATTTTTATATTCTTTGTTTTCTTCAGTTATATCCTGATATTCATATAATAAATATTTATTGTGTTCCTAGATGAGCCAGCATGAGCGAGGGAACAAAACGCACATTATTTCCGCCCTCCCAGACAGAGTTGATCGTTTAGTCTATTACGCAAGGTAGCTTAGACAACGCTGTCACTCAACAGGTGTTCATTGACTGAATGAAATGGAACTGAAATTAAGTGTATTTTGAGAGTAGTCATAGTCTGGACTCCAATTAAGTTTCCTAATCTTTATGCAGCAGTGAAATCTACTTTGATGGACTACTTTTCATCTGAATTCGCGAAGGCCATTTGATCACGAGTAGGCCCATTTTGCTCACTAAAGCGAGGCTGGTCCTCCTGTTCCATTTATACATAGAAACTAAACACTAATAACAGATGCCACTTCACAGAGGGGAAAAGAAGCCCAGAAAAAAACTCCAACACAATGAGAAACAAGACAAAACACTTCTAATGCTTCTAGCTAAGGCCTAGAAGATAAATGTATGCCTGAGTTAATTTCAGGTGGATGCTTCAGGAAATTGAGGAAACTGTCTTTCAAATACGGGTATACATCCAAACAAGCCAGCATTAGTGCTCTTTTGTGAGTTTTTTTTTTAAACAATGTAAACGTTATATTGCTTTTCATATAAATGACCCTTCCTTCCTCAGATTTGATCCTACGTCCATCCTTACATCCCGCACTAAATCTTCTTGTCTGTCGTTTCAAGGATCACTTTGGGAGAATATTTACAGGTCTTGGAGCTACTTCTACAAACAGTAAACACTGAAAATACAAACTTCCGCCCCCCCCCCCCTTATCATTTCCTTCCATTTACCAATAGCACTTTACTTATTCTCCTACTACTGGGTTGTTTCTGAACTCCGTAACTAACATTCACTGTCTTTCAAATCGATTCTTTCCCCATCTTACTCTCTAATAGTTCTGGTTGCTGTTTGTTGGAGCAGAGAAACAGGAAACCATAGCACAAGGCCCGTGTCCTCCACACACACACAGGTGTGGTCATTTAACCCCCTTTTTACAGGTTATTGTTTACGGAAAAAGTAAAGCACAAACCTGGCAGTAGTTAATTGAAAATACCTTTTCTGATTGTAATACAGGGATTACCAAACACCACGGCATGACTGTGGAGCAATATTCCCAGTCTCTGTGGCTGTGCATTACTCCCTGGGGCCTTTAGAGGGCAGCAGCACACAGGCTGACTCCGGCCAGCAGCTCGGAGAGGCAGCCTCGCGACCAGAACCTTCCTTCTGGTCAACATGCCAAAGGTTGGTTTGCCAAGCTCTGGCCTCTCGGTCTCTCTTTTTCTTTTCAGCTTGCTCTCAATCGCTCTCTCCGCCCTCCCTTCCTTTACGCCCCCCTCCTCTTTCTCTCTCTCCCCCCTCTTTACTTTTTCTCCCTGAGTGTCAAAATTATACACTCTGATGAAGTCGCCCCTCAACTGGAAAATGAAAGCGCCAATGAAAAAGTTAAACAAGCCAACAACAACAAAGAGAGAAACCAGGGGGAAAAGGGGTTGGGAGGATGGGGTGGGGGGGGGGGGGGAAGGATTTAAGAACAAGAAAAGGGCAGATGTTTCGTAAATATATGCAAAGCAAAACTGGGTGTACCCTGAACACTTCCACAGAGAAACAGACCAATCATTGTGCACTTCCTCCCGCCACGCTGGTGGAACTCTGCGTTTAAAAAAGAGGAAAGAAAGAAAAAAAAGGGGGGGGGGTGAAGTGTGACCGCAGGCACCTGCCTTTCAACGGTCAGTTCTGACACTGCTCTGACTGAATCCCTCTCAATTGCCCAAAGAGAGAACAAAAACATTTTCCATCTTCCCACTGCAAACATTTCAGTTAGGAGAGAAGAGGAAAGGGGGGAGTGGGGAGGCTGCTTGGAGAGCTGGGAAGGCGTTTTAAGGTGACTGGCGGCTGAGTTAGCCAGCAGGACCTTCTGGTGGTTAACTCTCATTGTACTGGCCTTGGCAGGGAGCTCTGGGCTGAAACCTAGCAGTGAGGAAGGCTGTGGATGATGTTGGCTCTTTCCTAACTAGACCATATTGTATGTGGAAGGAAATGTGCATTAAAACATATTGATACGATGGTAGGTATTAAGCATGTTAAATGCATGGAAATTAACCAGAGCGGTGGCATTTGATGTATACATTTCACACGCCTTTGCACATATTGAACATATACAGTGATGGCAAATGCTTTCTGCAACATATGGAAAATAAATATTTTATCTGTGTGAGCTCTTATCAGTCTCCAGGGTCTGTTGAGACAGCTCTCTTCTCTCTCCTTTCCCAATTCTCTCTTCACTGGGCTTCCACCCTCTTCAGCACCATTAAGATGCCTTTCATTTAGCAGCTGGCTTGGACAGGGAAGACTTAGTCTGAAGCTCCTTTTGAGAAGTAATTATTCAGTTGTTGGATCACGATATTTAGAGCAATGACTCCCACCTAATTGTTCTAGAGGATTTCCCCTCTCTCATCCTTAGAAAGACATGGAAAAGGTTTTAACCAGGGTGTGTGGGGGACAGGGTGTCAGTACAGGCAATGACTGGTAACCAAATCCTTGATGTACTGAGCCTCACCATCTAGTACCTGTGTGTTGTAGGCAAATCTTTCAGCCTCTCTGAACCCCAGTTTTCTCATCTGTAAAATGAGAATAAGAACCTATACCTTAGAGCTTATTTGTTGTCGTGTAGCGTAGAGTCGGAACCGACCCATAGCTGACCCTCCAGCAGGTTGTCAGAGGCATCTAATCACACAGGAGACTGCCCATCTTTTTCCTGCAGAGCAGCTGGTGGCCTCGATCCCAGTGCCTTAGGGATTGCAGCACAGCTTCTTGCCACTGGGCACTAGAGCTTGTAGTGAGGAGTAAATGAGATAATTTATGAAGAGTGGTTACCCAGTGTGTGCGACTCATTGTTCTGAAGTCAGAACTGACTGAGAGCTGACTGTCGGCAGGGTTTTCAGAAATGGTAAATCGCATGGGAGAAGACTGCCCCTCTTTCTCAGTGGAGCCTCTGGTGGATTTGAGCCACTGGAACGGAGCAACTCCCTTCCCACAAGACCGGAAGGAACATCCTTTTCCTGAGCACTGCAGAAAGGGCTCAGTACAACTTTGTGGTTTTCATCATTTCAGCTGTAAGAAGACACGACCATCACCTTGGTCATCTTGTTGTTGTTATGTGCCTGTCAAGTTGACTACTACTTACAGTGACCCAATGAACAACAGATTGAAACCTTGCTCTGTCCTGCACTGTCCACATGATCTCCACTAGGGGCAAACAGACTGCTGTTGGTGCAGAGACAGAACAAATGTGGGAATAAGCCATCTCTTCTCTTTGATCTTACTGTATAAACCCTTCTGACACCTTCTTTCTGTTCACAAGCTTGTCTTTGATGTTGCTGTACCAAGAGCTCCTCTTGAGCTGAAGGTCAAAGAAGCTGCACTTGTCCTATAGAAGCCCATCAAGCCTGAGCACTATGGTCTATTCATTGAAGGCAACCTACAGCACTCCCGCTCATGCATTCTTACAGTTTATCCTTTCACAACTTAGTCTAATGTTCTCACATCAATGTAAGATGTTTTCATGCTTAGACCATTTCCTCCTCTCAGTCTTACTTTTTGAAACATTTTTAACCTTCTTGGCAGGGCTAATTTATACCGTTTATCAGTGTCTTTCTCCCTCACTGTATCAGTCAGGAATCTGGCATGAAACAGATGGTACACTCAAAGGTTTTCACTGACGAGAGTTTAATGAAAGGACTGTATACTGAGGTGCAGATGAGGTTATGGGAGTCTCAAGGGATGGTGTAGCATCAGGGACTCGCGGCAGTGGAAAGCTGTTAATCTCAGCTCTAAACTGTTATAGAAAAGGGGCAGAGGAAGGGAGTGGTATTTTCTAGGGCCAGCGAAAATTGGAACTAAGAAGGCGGGTGGGACTAATGTTGACCTTTCTCTCCTCCCACTCAATCTCTTGATGCTGTCTCCTTTTTAGCCAAATTCACAGTGAAGCTGGAGGAGAAGAGAGCCTCTAATTGAGTCTAGAGAAGTCAATCACCTGAGTCGCATTTATGGGGCAAAGAACAGCAAAGGATGGATCTAAGGTTTTGGAAAGTGGATCTGAGACTAACCAGCACATCTGACAAATTTTATTATGCAGTAACAGGCACATGATATACTTTCCCAACCATCCAGTCTTCCCCTCACCCTACGTTATTTTCATAAGCATTCTATGTGTCAGGAGGGAGCTCTGGTGGCTTAGTGGTAAGGAGCTGTGCTACCAATCCAAAGGCACACGATTCAAACCCACCAATTGCTCCAAGACAGACAGATGGGCACTCTCCTCCTGTGCAGTTTACTGCCTCTGAAAACCCACTGGAGCATCAGCTGTGAGTCGTTTCCAATGCGACAGTACCTAATAACATATATGTCAGCACACTAGGTGTGGATAATCAGGATATTCTTTCCATTCTCTATGTCTTTGCCCTTTCCACCCTCAATCTTACATTCTGGAAAGAAAGATATTACAAAAGAAAACGAAGGCTCTTTTACCTTGCATGTACCTGTACTGTCTGTTTGTTATTTATGGTAAAAAGAAAACAGAAATTAAGCTCCATGATGGCAGGGGTTTTTTGTCCATTTTATCTGCTGCCTTTTCCTTTATGTCTAGGACATCGCCACAGTGGTAAGTGCTCTGTAGGTTTTGGTTGGTTGAATAAATATACACAGCTTGAGTATGTCAGACATGGAATATACATTTATCATTTAACCATTGCAACAAGTGAGTAAACAGACAGGGTGAGTGGGCATGGCTGTGCAGGTGGTAATGCGGTAGGCAGGCGTCATAACCTAATACTCATGCCTTTTTTACTAACTGCAAAGGCTGGAGCCCTAGCCTAGAGCATTGTCAGTCCCATGGGGCGGAGGTTGGGGAATGTCCTTCTAATGTGCCCCAGCCCATTCTCTCTATAGATTCTCGCTTGATTCCACTTTACTTAAAATTTCTTCACTTCTTCATATCATCCCCTTAGCCCCTGCTATTCTTCTCTATTCTAAAACACCACAAAGGGGGCATGATTTTATAATTAGTTCACATTTTAATTCTTAATTCACGGTGCTGATTTTCTTTTTTCTCTTTTTATTGAAGGAGGCACGGATTCTGATAAGGGAGGGCTGCTAGGATTAGAACCCAGTTTATCCGTTTTCTTGGGCCCACAGGAAGAGGCAAGAGTGGGAAGCTTCTCAGGTGAGGTAGGTGAAGTACTTCCTGTGGCACAGTGGACACTCACTCTGGTGCTTCCTTGTGTGAAAACATCAGGTTCTGATTTCTAGGTGTGGATGCGACCTCTCTGCAGCATGGACAGGCAGGAATGGTAGGGACTCCTTTCCTCCTAAGGACACAGAAACTTGAATCCAGGTTGTGCCCTCGTACAACTCTGTGGATGGCACAAGCCCAGCTACTCTGTGATGAGGACGTGTTCAGAAATCTCTAAGGAATTCGCAGATGGATTAAAAGTTGGATGAAGGGGCTACACAAATGTTGAAGGAAGAAACTATTTTAAATCTTCTATTATGCTTCTTGTTGACTCTAAACAAGAAGCTTAAATTAAAAAACAAAACAACCAATATAGTATTTGTTGTTGTTGTTATGGGCTGTTGAGTCGCCTGCTACCTATAGCGACCCTATGTATAGCAGCTCTAAAGCCTGCCCTGTTCTGAGCTAGTCTCATTCATTCCAACACACCAACCCCCATTTCCCCAGTTACTGTATTAATCCATCTCATCCAAGGTCTTCCTCTCCTGCACTGGAGGTCCCTCCACCCTTCTGAGCATGATGTCCTTCTCCAAGGACCTTGGAGAGGCCTTTGGATTTAAATGTTGGTTGTTATTATATTTTGGAGGAACATTCTTCTAAGTAGTATAGCACTTTTCTGTAAATATGCTGTACTGAGGTGACCTGGGGTTGCTGTGATGCTGAATCTTGTGCCATCAGGGTGTAAAATGGTATAAAGGTTGCCCATGGTAGACAGTGTTTGGTGGAGCTCCCAGTTTAAGACTGGTTTGGAAGCAGGAGTGACATCCACTTCCCAAACAATGTTCCTCTGGAAACTCTATGAACTTGGAGAAACAATGATAGTTATAGAAGGGCTTCAGGTCTTTTTGTTCATAGGGTCCCTATGAGTCGTGCTCGACTCAACGGCACTCAACAACAATAACAATTATACTTCTTATCCCCCTATCCCTTGAATCCAGTAGTAACCCCAGACAACATCAGTCACACCAAAGTCCATGATAGCTCTCCATCTCCGCCGTGGCCAGGTTGACCTATCTATCAGCTCCCATTGGCTATCCTCAGTTAAAATTCTGTTGATGGATAACACCGAAGAGAAAAAGCAATGCAAAAAACCAAAGCCAAAGAAAAAGTAGACTTCATCTCCTTGGTTTACATTTATACTAGCATAGTTACGGACAGCAAATACGAAGGTTGAAGGTCTGCCTTCTAAGAGGGATGTTAGTCTCCTGGGCTTAGTGTTCTCCGGTAACAGAGATGTCTGTAAAACACCATCCCACTACCTGCCTCATACCACACAGAAGACTTCTGAATACAACTAGAAAGAGGTTTTGTTTTTAAATTTATAGTTATTTAATATGCATAGCCTCTAAATAATTCAATTTTCTGGCTTTTCTGGTGGGGGAGAAAGGGTATGTAATTTTTAGCAATGCTTAATGAATACTTGATATCAATCTCCCATCAGTATTTCCTGTATGTATCATATCTCCTATCCCATCTTATTTCTGCTCCTTCCTTGCAAGGCATGCACTTCTACACAACTGCCAGATTGTGGAAGGAACTAAACTGATTACACAGAACTGTGCTCCCAGACAGCAAAACTGAGCTGGTCCTTATGGCCTGGTGATCTAGGCCTGGAATCCAGAGCCCCAAGTGGGAGTCCTTAGTGCCTAGAATAGCAATGGGGCCACAGCACAGGGCACAGAGCTGAAGTTTCCCCAACAGGTAGACACAGGGGAGCTGAGCTGGCCCACAGATAGGAGCAGCGTGTCCTGAAACAAGCTGCAGTACAATTCCAGCTCGGCAGCATGGCTGGGGTGATGAGCTCCAAAAGAGCTGCCATTGTTGGAGAGCGGTGCCGGTGACCACCCAGATGCCTAACAAGTCCTTCAAGGTGTGCTGAGATCTAGCTTGATGGCCACTAGGAGTGGACAATGGTGCTGTGTGGGGCAGGCACTTGCAGATGCCTCATGACTGAGCCTGGCTACCTCACTGTGTCTTCTGCTTTTAATAAGTGTGTGTTTTTATTAGTGTATGTATATGTGTATCTATTACACTGCACAAAGACAGTTAAGCAGCCTTTCACTTGAGGCATAATATACTTACAGTAGTTTCCAAATAAATGGTGTCACTCTTCAGGTAAGTCACTCCAAGGCTTGGGCCTAGTGCAGATGTTCATTGGGACAGGGAACAGAGAGCAACTGCATCTAGATTGGACAAAACACACACATAAATGCAACTGTTAAATGAACAGATGATGGGAGTCACGAGTTTTGACGGAGACAGGGCTGTGGGGTTTGGTTAAGAGGCTGGCTGTGCATCTACGCACGAGAGGACGGCAAAGCAGGGGAGGAAGCACAGACAGGAAATCCAGGCTCCATCCTCAGTGTTTCGGCCTGACTGCTGGGATGGGCTGGGATACCAGCAACAGCACCCTGTCAGTGCAGACTGTTGCTTTTGTGCTTCTGAGCCAGAAGCTGGTGGATAGGGAAGAGGGAGCGGATTTAGGAACTGTCCTTCTACCTCTCACAGCACACTCCCTACTGTGTTCTTGCTTCAACTCCAGTCTTTCCATCTTTATTGCCTCCTAACCCTCTAAGTCTCAACCGCTTTTAGAAGTCCATTAACTTGGCCACAGGCTTAAGCTCCTCGCGCTGGCCTGGCCTTTACTGTAAAGTCTCCATTTCCTCCATGTCCTCTAACCTTGAAAAAGTGACCTTCCTCCAGGCCTCACTCATTGGCCACAGAGGCCCCAGTAACCACTTTGTTCCTAAAACTCTGATATTCTTTCTCTGGCATCTGGCACACGGCATTTCCCTGACTTCCCTCCCACCTCTTATTTCACTCAGTGGCTTGACTTCCTTCTCCTGTTCCTTAAATGGAACATTCTTCAAGACAGACTCCTCAGGCTTTGCCTACACCCACCCTCCGTGGCCTTGACAATCACTCCTCCATGGAGAACACCCACATTGCTATCTCCGGTGCTTGCTTGCCTACAGAGCTCTAGTCCTCACATTCTGAATAACTGCTGGTTATTCATTCACTTGTCTGTTTGTTCATTCATTTGGTGTTCATGTAGTATTTATTAGGGACCTGGAAAAGATGAGTACAATAAGGTCTCCAACCTCGAGGAATGGAGCTCTGTGGCCTAGTGGGTAAGGAGCTGGACTGCCAACCCAGAGACAGGCAGTTCGAATATGCAAGCTGCTCCATGGGAGGAAGATGGACAATCTCCTCCCATGTGATTGACAGTCTCTGAAAACCCACTGGAGGTGGATCAGCTACGAGTTGGTTATGAACGGATGGTGCATAACAACAATAATAACAGCCTTGAGGAGGAACTCATATCCACATCCCATACTACATTCTAACCTCACTGCCTTCGAGTTGATCCAATATGCACCAACCCTACAGGAGTACCCAGAGCTGAAATGGGATTTCCAAGGCTGTAATCATCCCCCACACCCTTCTAGTGGTTTATTTACAAAACTCGAATACAAATTCGAACAAATTCTTTCAATTTCCCTCACCCTGCCCCCCATCAAATTGGAAGTAGACTGCCGTATCTTCCTTTCACAGAGTGTCTGGTAAGTTGGAACTATCCACTGACTAGTTAGCAGCCATTTGATGAACCTGTGTAGCATCACTCACCAAAAACTAAGCTCATTGCTGTTGACTGGATTCTGACTCTTAATGACCCTTTAGGGCACAGCAGTATTGTCCCACTGACTTTCTGAGGCCCTAAATCTTTAATTGGGAGCACTGGTTTCCCCTTTCATCTACAAAATGGCTGATGCATTTGAACCACTAACTGTTTGGTTAGCAGTTCCATACTTGACTCACAACACCGCCTACCAGGCAATTGCGTCAATTTTGACTCATGGTAATCCTCTCTTAGGTTTCCCTGGCTTCATGGGAGGAGCCTACCTCACTTTTTGCCCTCAGAGTAGCTGGGGGATTCAAGCCGTTGACCTTTTGAATAGCAGCCCAACATGTAACACACACACCATAGCACCTCCATCAAGCTTTCTGAGGTATTTAAATACTGTATTGGTTGGCACTTCTGCATGCGTAAAACAGAATTTATAACATTTCCCTCCAAACCTGCTCCTTCGCCAGCCTCCCGTTTGCCTGGCATTGGCACCACTTTTACCCAGTGGTACAGATCTACAAGCAAGGAGCTGCCTCTGCTTCCCCCACTCCTTTTGCATCAGCTGCCATTCCCATTGCTTTTAACCTAGCTAAGAATCAACACCCACTTTCTATCCCAGTAAACCCCCACTCATCTTTTAGTTTATCATATTGTGGTGTTATGGGGGATGATGGAAGCTATGCTACTGGAGATTCAAGTATCAGCAGGGTCATCCAGAGGAGAGCGGCTTTTCTGGAGTTTCTAAACTTGGACTTTGAAGGACTAGGTAATCTACTTTTGAAAAAACTGGGCAGTGAGAATCTTGGAGCTTGGCGCAGAACACTGTCTGATTACAATGGACACATCTGATGCAAAAGAAGCAAAATGCAAAGATGTCAGTTTGAGGAGTAAGTTGTGCCTGCCACAAGCCATATCCTATGTATGAAAACGTTGACCAATGAATAAGGAAGGCTGAAGAAGGATTAACACTCTTTACTCATGGTGTAGTGCAATGAAACACTGCACAACACTCAGAAACAAAGCTTTTGAAAATTACTACATAACCTGGGAGGGACTAGAGAGCATTATGCTGAGTGAACAAATTCAGTCCCATAAGGACAAACATTGTATAAGAACATTATTGTAGAAATGGACAACTAGTAAAACATGTATGAAGATCCAAGGTGTGTGTGGGGGTAGAACAAGAATGGTGAGGATGGGTAGGGGTTAAATCATAGGGTTGCATAATTTGTTTAGGTAGGGGGGTTTGGGTAAAGGAAATGGGAAAGATCTGGTGGGGATCTGGAAAGACAGGGTCATGGTGGGCATAGTTGAATGTTGATTAATTTTATAACATATTATGAATGGGAATGATTGTATGAAACACAACGTGAATGAAGGATAGTGTGAAATACAAAGTATACAAACTTTGTAAGCAAACCTATATATATATATACATATATATATATATATATATACATATATATAAAAAGTAATTTTTTATTTTTAAAAAAACAAAACAAGCAGCAAAAGAAATGAAATGATGGTGGAGTGGAGAATATTCTACATATTATGGACAGCCACAAGAACAAACACATCTGTCTTAGAAAGGGTACAACAAGAGTGCTAGTGTGCTACTTAGACGCAAGGAGAGCTCGACCAGCTCACATACTTTGGCTTTGTTATCAGGAGGGGCTGGTCGCTGGGGAACAACATCCTGCTTGGCGAAGTAGAGGGTCAGTGACAAAGATGACCCTCAATAAGATGGACTGATCCAAATATAACAATGATTTAGCAGATGACACAGGACTTGATGGTGTTTGGTTCTGTTGTACACAGCGTTGGAAAGATATGGAACCAACTCTCTGAGACTTAACAACAGTGAAACCTCTCTGTACTTCTCTGTTGCTTTTCCACCTGCGGCCAGGACTGCTGTGAGAGGCTCCTAACCAGCTGCTCCATCTCCAGTTCCTCTCTAGCCCATCTTGCACATCAATACTACCTTGTTCTTTATGATGGAACACTCTCTACTTATCACTCTTTTGTTGTTCATAGTCCTCTTTGATTGTCGTTGCTGTGTACCACTGAGTTGGAAGAGACCCAGAGCTGACCCTCCAGTGGGTCTTCAGAGCAATAAATTGCATGGGAGGAAAGTTCTTGTCTTTCCCCTGCAGAGCAGCTCGTGGATTCGAACTGCACGCCTTTGGGTTGGCAGCACAGCTCCTTACATACTAGGCCTCCAGATTTCCCTCTTTAAATTCAAAGGTTCCATTTGGCTTTCAAGGTCATAAGTATATGGCTCCATTCTAACTTTTCTCTCTTATTTCCATATTGCTTCTATACTCCAGCAAAACAAGAATATTAGATAACTCCCAAATATGGCTCAGTCGTTGCCATCACATTCAATGATTTGCCTTCCCTTTAGAAAAAAAAAATTTATAAAAGGTATTTTTTTAGGTGTGGGTTTTTTTAAATTGAGATTTTAATAAAAGTGTATCAGGAACTTGGATTTCCATTCATTTATTGTTTGTCTTCCCTTTTCTAATGGTGATCTGGTGAAATTCTGTGTTTGGTGGAGCTCCCTGATTAAAACAAGCTCAGAAGCAGGAATGGCATCCACTTCTGAAATAGCTTGCCTCTGGAAACTCTATGAATTTGGAGAAAAGATGGAAGTTATACAAATGTTCAGGTCTTTTGTTCATAGAGTCTCTATGAGTCACCTACGACTCGATGGCACTTAACATTAACAACAACTTAGAGAGAGATCAGTTGGCCTAGTGGACAGAGAGTGATGCTACCAAGCCAAAGGTGGTTGGTTGACTCTAATCTGCGACCCTTAAGCCTGTTTTAAATTGTTTTTGGTCAAACATTTTTCTAGGTCATATAGCCCTGGTCTGTCCACTTGCCTTACAGATGTAACTTGTAGTTGCTGTGAAGCTGAACTCTTTGACACTGATGTGTCAAATGTGAGAATGGTTACCCATGGTGGACAGTGATGGAGCTCCCCGATTAAAACAAGGTTGGAAACAGGAGTGGCATCCACTTCCTTAAATAGCTTGCCTTCAGAAACCCTATGAACCTGGAGAGAGGATGAAAGTCATGCAAGTATTGAGGAGTTTCGTTCATAGGGTCACTATGAGTCGTCTACGACTCATTGTGCACTTAACAAGAACGAGAACTTGGATTTCCATTCATTTATTTGTTTGCCTTCCGTTCTCTAATGTTGATCTGGTGAAATTCCGTAACCTCTTTTCCCTTTATTGCCCTAAGTATAGAGGCTCTAGGTAGTACAAGTACTTAATGCACTTGGCTCCTAATTGAAACATTATAGGTTTGAATCTACTCCATGATGCCCCAGAAGAAAGGTCTGGGAATGTACTTCCAAAATATCAGCTCCAGGCAACCCTGTCTGGCACATATGGAGCCGCCCTGAGTTAGGCTTATTGGCAACTGTGTTCCTGTTAAGTATAGATTTAATAAAACATTTGCTATTTCAACATTGTTTTAACATGTACAATTCAGTGAAATTAATTACATTCCCTATGTTATGCAACTATCACCACTGTCTGTTTCCAATTTTTTTTTCCCCATTGCTTTTAAGGGCCATCTCGAATGCTACCTCATTTATGAAGCATTTCCCCAAAGAAAGGGTCCTTCTTGAATTTTCAAGTATGTTTTGCACTAGACTCTGTGCATGTTATAGTCACTCTAAGAATTATTTATGTAATCTATCTTCCTTCTCCATAAGCTCCTTGAAATCATGGGCAATTTTTGCTTATGTACTCTGTAGTGTACAATGCTTTGCACATATGTTTGTGTTCAGCTGATGCCTACTGAATTGAATTTAAAAAGGACTAAAATATCTTGCTTAGAGTCATGTAAACTGAGATGGAATTTGTTGGGATAGAATTAGGAAGATCTTAAAGCTCATCTGCTTCAACCTCCTTAGTTTTTTTTAATAAAAGAACTGATTTTTAAAATTCTACACTCTTCTCAGTGGCTGAACAAAGAATATAAAAATATAAAAGAATATAAGAAAAGGATATAAAAGATCACAAATGGGGAAAAAAAAGAATCACAAATCTATGAAAAGTATCTATCAGTGACATCAATAGAATGTCAGCCATGGCTGTGACCAGGTTAAAAGGTTAAGGTTTGGGTAATATAAGGGGGAAAAAAGAAAATGTTTCACTTAAACCAAAATAATAAATACCTTTGCAAACTTAAATAGCATTTGAAAATTAAGATAATGGAGAGGATGAGTCACTGGGCCTGAGGTCTCAAAACTAGAGTCACGGGTGGAGGGCAGCTGGGTCCACTGACTGCAGATAATCCCTGAAGACCAGGCTCTACATACCACTTTGGTCTTAGAAGACTGCAAGTGGAGATTTAAGTTGCATCAATTGGTCTCTTCCATGTCCAGAGCAAAGAAAAGGGAAGAAAATCAAACGTACATGGAAACAATTAGTTCAAGGCATGACCGGACCACGTAGCATTCATAGTGCTAAGATCCGAAGGAATATGTAGTGGCAGGCTACAACTGGCGATTACTCTGAAAGGGATCATAATAGACAGTCCTGGATAGAGAGAGAGAAAAATGGGTAAAAAAAGAAAGAAAAAGGAAAAAGCCTGAATAACAAAAAGACCAGATTTACTGTTTTTATAGAGACTGCTGGTCCCCCCACGTTTGTGACCCTTACTTAGATACCTTTCAAACTTGGAACTGGCTGCAGCCCTGTGGCTCAATTCAACCAAATAATACGGCTGACGGGGTGAACAATATCAGGGAGATGTGCATTCCTTAGGTTAAACAAGCACATGAGGTTAAAGAAAAGGTAGGTTTTGGCCAAGGGATAAAGGTCAGATAGCAGGAATGGAAAGGAGAGAGAAAAGCTGAAATGTTAATCAGGGAAGACCAGGTAAGGGTGCTGTTATAGTGTAGAAATGATAATCATTGTCATGAAACAAAATGTGTATGAATTGTGGAAGAAAGCATTAATTTGCTCTCGAAACTTTCACTCAAATCACAGTAAAAACTTGAAAAAAAAAAGAGGGTGAAAGCAAACTTTTCTAGCTTTACCTATGTTATGACTAATAACCAATGTAAGAGCTGTGAGTTCAGCCGTTCTCGATGGGAACATGCAACAAGAGTTCACCCGTTATATCATTACCATAGGGAGTCTCTAGACGCAAAAGCACAAAGAGGTAAGCACTCTATTATTACAAAAATAATGTCGAGATCCCTGGGAAGAATGGCCAAAAGATTATTTCCCAAAAGCTCATAGCCTGTACACATGGGTGACCATGACTCCAAATCTCTCAGTAACTCCAACAAGCTCTCAGTAATCTTACTACAGTGTCACTTCAACACTCACTTTTCCACCTAGGTTTGTTTAATATTTATCAAAGATTATTAGTTTTTAAAAATATTTAACCTATTTTTATTCCCCTATTGTACTAATGGACTTGAAGAATTGCCTCCATGTTCGCCCCCAAGTCTGTTCTGATTTTCTTCCATAGATGGGTCTCCTCTGATGGTGGAAGAAACATTAATTGTTTAGTCTCTTTTCTATCCTCAAACAGAATTACGTTAGCTCACCCTAACATGAAAAGGCCAAGAAAACATGCCTCAGGGATAATAATGTTTACCTGTGTGAGGAAAGCAGGTTTTTCTGGGGGAATATAGCTCGGTTTTACTTGACCAGAAAGGCTCCGTATGAATGTTCCCCTGCAGGACTACCAGGCTTCATTCACTGTTACTCACCAGAGGAAAAGCCTGAACCATTAATCAATCCCTTTCGGCCAACATGGCAGAGCGGTGCTATGCATTGAGACATCCATTAAACAGCAGCACCTCAGCAGCCACATAAACAGCAAACTGGGCTCGAGAGCTCTTCATCGTTCTTACTAAACCATCACATGCCTGGACAGGCCATCAACAACACTTCACCAGACAGAGCTTCCTCCTTTCTTTTCCCCTGGCAACTACATTAAGATGATAAAGGAAATCACTGATCGATATGTCTAGTGCACTGCAATGAAAAATCACCTGGAAACACACGAGCCCACTGTGTAATTAGATAAATGTACATTTGAAATATACCTAGCATTTGATTCAAACGGTGCATTTTATAATTAAATACAAGCATAGTCTTCCTGTCCTTCAGTCTATCCCTTCTTTCTCAGCCCCACATCCTGCTGCCATGACCTTCCTATTTAAAAAAAATTAAAGTAAATTATCACCCATCTCTTTCTTATTTCGCCTCTTAGCACACACCTGAGGGTCCATTAATCAGAATAGCTGCCTACTCTGTCATGCTTTACTGCTTAAAATGTGGCTACACTCTGAAAAAGACAAGATATAGTGAAAATTACTTCATGGGGGTCTCATTTATTCTTTTTCAATGACTCTCATATCCAATGTACTCTGTTTATAAGCCAAAAGGCAAATTTAGGGGCTGAAAGAGTTACAAATTTGCATTGGAATCTGGAGATCTGGCCATTTTCTCTCTTACATCATCTCTGTAATAAAGAAGCTGCTCTTGGAACTCAGCTGGAAGTTCTTGATGGTATGAGAGGCAGGACTAATGCTGGGTCACGTCTCTTTCACCTTGTTTCTGCACTGACCCCAAGGGGGATCTGCCTCAGACGCCCTTAAGGGAGCAGATCTGTTATATAACGTCCTGCCTCACATCAGTGTAATGCAGTGATTTCATTTCAATGTGCCTCTGTCCATTCTTTGGTGAAATTACACCCGGTGACTCTAAAGTCACAGCGGGGTGCCTTCATGGCTAATGCTTACAAAAAGTGGTCATCGAAACAAAAATCAGTTGCCTTTGAGTTGATTCCAGCTCATGGCAACCGCACGTGTGTCAGGGCAGAACTGATCCTGGGGTGTTTTCAATGACTGTGAGTTTTCTGAAGTAGACTGTGAGGCCCTTCTTCTGAGGCATTTCTAGATGGATTCTAGCTGCTAACTTTCAGTAGGTAGCCAAGTGCTTAACTGTGGCATCCGGAACTCTGGTTACAATAATAAACACCTGCTGGATGTCTGAATTTCTTCAGGTGCTGTGCAATAGAGCTTTTTATATAGATACATTCATATTTACTCCGCACAGAGACAATGAATGAAGTGGGTGTTTCCTCATTTTACAGATGAGGAAAACTGAGATCAAGTAAGCAGAGGAAGATTTTCGAGTGAACTGCAGGGCTGGAACACAAACTCAAATCTCTGTGACTCTATATCTGGGTTCTATTCACTATGTCACAAGTGCTTAAACATTTCTAGTTCCTACTGTGATCTCTGCACAAGAAATGGAGCTCCACAGTGATAGAGGGACCCTGGGAGAGATCTGGGAACACACATGTCAGGTGTGGGATCTCTTTTGGGAACAGTGGTTTCTTTTTAGACCCGCTTTAACTGAAGATGAGAATGTCTTACATTGGTATCTCAAACGTTAATGAACAAGTGAATCACTCAAGGGTCTTGTTAAAATGTAATTTCTGATTTGGTATGTCAGGGGTTGGGTCTGATAGTCTGCATTTCTAATAGCTCCCGAGTGACTCTGAGCCACCAGTCTGGGCACCACAGATCATATGTCTGACAGTCGTTCCTAATGGGAGTGGTGTTTGGAAGAAAAGTTAGAGTGGACTTGGCCAACAGCTCACATAGCATGACGGGTGTTAGAGACTGAATTTCGTTCTTCTAAAATATATACAAGGATCCTATCCCTTATGCCTGTGGATGAGATTCTCTTCGTAAATGAACTTTCTTTATTATGTTAACTAGATCATACCCATGTATAATGGGTTCTAAATCGAATGTCTCCTGAGTTACACAAAGAGTAGATGAGACACAGAGACAGACACCCAAAAGAGGACAAACAAAAGACATGGATTGTCAAAGGAACTGACAAGGCTAAGACGCTGATTTGGACCTTGAGTTTTCAGATCTCTGAGAAAATAAATTTTTGTGTCTAAAAAACTCCACCTACTAACAATATTTCTATTATAGCAGCCCTAGAAATCTGACTTCTGATTTTGGACAGTTTGTCAGGTTATCAGACATTAAACAGAATTAAAGGAGTTTCACAACATTTTAACATTTTGAAAATAGTTTCTGAATCCTCTGGAGGTTTTTTTGAGGTTGCCTTTCTTTCTTTCTTTTTTAAATTCCTCTCTTGGAAATGTAAAATGATAATGTCTTCAACATGTAAAGTTACTATTTTTTTAACATTATTGTTATTTTTAACAATAATTATCTGGTAATAATTCAAATAACACCTTTCCTTTGAGAAAGTCAATGAGCTTTACTAACCTAATTGTCTAACAGCAATTCCCAGGTGTAGATAAAACTGTCTCAAAGATCACAGTAAATTTAAATTGTTCTACTTCCCTCCTTTCTTCACTCCAAATATAGTGGTGACTTAGTGGTGAGCTGTTAGTAATTGGAAAAGACCCCGAACTCATCATTTGAGGCTCAGCAAAGCCAAGCCAAGCAAGGCGGGGCGGAGGGAGCCCAAGAAATAGTAGGGAGGTGAATGTTGGTGAGAGAAGAGACTAAAATAAGAGCGAGAAAAAGAGAAAATAAAATCAGACAATAAGCTGGATGACCTTGGCTGAGTCATTTCACCTTTGGGTAGCTCAGCTTTTCTATCCGTGTGGAAAAAAAAAAAGATGGCTTCTACGACTTTAAGGTTCCCCAAAACTCTTAATCGTCCCTTGAGAAGATAGATGTTGGAATTAAGTGGCTCATCAACCAACCACTTAAACCATTAAACCTGTTTAAGAAATTGATTTGACATTTAACTTTTTAACTAATTAACTTGAAACAAATTCCCTAGTCTGTATCACTAATCCCACCTCACTTGGAAGCTGGTGAGGAAACCATCTAAAGAGTGAGGAGTCAAAGGCTCGATGGGCAGAAAAACTAACCAGGAACCAGAGCTTTGAACCAGTTCATTTCGGTTCTTGAACTGCTGAGAATTTGCATTTCCACCATGGTATATGGAATCAGCAACCAAGTGTATCCACGGGACTTGCCTGACGTTCTTTCTGTAAGAATCACCTGGAAGATCTTCAACTTTCTAATATTAGGAGAAATGTGGGGTTTGTTGGGTTGGTTTTTTTTTCTTAATTTTTAAGCCAGTTAATTAACCACTGGTTAATACCCATGTCCAAAAGAAATACCTCTGCTGACTTGAAGACCCCTGGGATGGCCCTGCCAACAGAAGGTGGAATTAGAGTCCCACTGTTTGTCACATTAAATCTATGTTAATTTTCTCCATAGAGACCTTTTGATTTCTCTTTAACAATTCACAAACTCTGTTAATATGAGCTGCACATCCCCGGAGTCTTAGTATTATCAGGTACAGTTGAGTCTTGTTTTTTAACACAAGAGCTATTTGAGATCAGGGGATAATATATATCTTAGTCCCAGTACCATCTGAAACTCTGTAATGAGAATTCCAACAGGAGCAAAATTCAGGATGCAGCATCCTATATGGTGTCACTTCAGAGTTACCCATACTCGGTCCTCTCGCAACGAGTGTGTTTCTAGGCTTACAGTTGTGCATTACAGTTTTGTAACTAAATGGGATGTGGCGATGCAGGACTGAGAAAGAGAAAAACAGCGTCTTCCAGGAGACACACTCTTGACACTGTCTCCAAAGTGAACATCACTTCTCTTGTCCTTCTTTTAGCATCTAAAAGATAATTGTGTCGACAATTTAGCATGGCTTTTTACTGGATGCCAGGCACTCTGCTTGACATTGTCATTCAGTAATTCACACTCAAGCTCATAACTGGGGACTTGGAGCTGACTTTATGTCTGCCTCTCCAGTGAGTGTTTTGAGGCTATCCATTCGCGGGAGGAGGTTGCCTGCCTTTCCATGGAGAAGCTGCAGATGAATCTGGGCAGCTGCAAAGGCGCCCCCTGTGGGTTAGAATCCCGATTCCCCATACACTTCACCCCCAGAGCTCTCTCACACTTAATTTCTTAAAATTACTTTTTGAAGGTAAGAATTCTATTCTAATTTTAAAGATGAGGAACTTATGTGTAGGAAAAGAAAAGAATAGAATGTTTTTAGGTCAAGGAAAATGAGCATTTCAAGATCCTATTTTAACCATGAGTGCCAAGAGTGTTGACTGTGGAGCCAAGCAAACTAAAGCTGTGAACGATCTCAATCTCTTCACCATCCATCCTGATGCTGCCAGTTGGTCCAGTGGTGAGAATCTTTGTCTTCTTGACACTGAACCTCAATCCATATTGGAGGCTGCAGTCCTTAACCCTCTGTAGCAAGCACTTCAGGTCCTCCTCAGTTTCAGCAAGCAGGGCTGTGTCATCTGCATAACACAGATTGTTGATAGATCTTCCAGCAATCTTGACCCCTCATAAAGCCCAGCCTCCCGGATGATCTGTTCTGCATACAGGTTGAAAAGGTGTGGAGACAGGACACATCCCTGGGGTATGCCCTTCCCAATTTTGAACCATGTAGTGTTCCCTTGCTCTGTTCTGACACAGCCTCTTGGTCCAAGTATAGGTTTCTCATTAGCATGATCAAGTGTTCTGGGTTTCCCATTCTCCTCCAAGTCAGCCACAGGTTGTTATGATCCACACAGTCAAACGCCTTTGCACAGTCAATGAACACAGATATGCATTCCTCTGGTATTCCTTGCTTTCAGCTAAGATCCATCTAACATTAGCTACAATATCCCTAGTACCATGACCCCTTCTAAACCCAGCCTGAACTTCTGGCAGTTCTCTGCCGATGTACTGTTCCAATCGTTTTTGGATAATCTTCAGTAGAATCTTGCTTGCATGTGAAATCAATGATATTGTTCTATAATTTCCACACTCTGTTGGGTCACCTTTCTTTGGGATGGGAACGAATATAGATCTCTTCCAGTCAGTTGGCCAAGTGGCTGTTCTCCATATTTCTTGGCAAAACTTGTTGAGCATGTCCAGGGCAGCATCTGTTAGCTGAAACATGTCAATTGGTGTACCATCTATTTCCTGGGGCCTTTTATTTTCCAGTAGCCAGGAAATTAAAAGACGTATTGCCATGGGAAAGTCTGCTGTTAGGGACCTCTCCAAAGTACTGAAGAGCAATGGTGTCTCTCTAGAGACTAAGGTGCGTCTGAGACAGGCCATAGTCTTTGCTATCACTTGTTATTCATCGAGAATTGGACAATGACTAAGGAGGATAGAAGGAGAATTGATGCCTTTGAGCTGCGGTGCTGGAGAGGAGTATTGAGGGTACCATGGACTGCTAGGAAAACACACAGATTCATCCTGGAAAGGGTTAAACCAGGCGGCTCCTTAGAGGCAAGGATTCTGAGGCTCCATCTAACATACTTTGGACATGTTGTGAGGAGAGACCAGCCCTTGGAGAAGGACATCATGCTTGGGAGGGTGGAGGAACAGCGCAGGAATGGAAGGCCCTCTAGGAGGTGGATTGATTTGGTGACTGGGGTAATCGGGACAGGACAGAGCAGAGTTTAGGGCTATTGTACACAGGGTTGCTATGAGTCGCAAGCGACTCGACAGCACATAACAACAGCAACAACAACAACAACAACAACAACAACAACATTTTAACCATAATGTCAGAGGACTGGACTTCTATGTGGCTCCCACTAAACTACTGTTCTCCTTCGATCTTCTTTCTCTTCTTCAGTTGAGGCCCTCCCCATAGGCTTATAGTAGATTCTTCATCATGGTTGTTTAATGCTTGCTTAAACTTATTTTTTAAAGTTTCCACACTTGATTCATATTTCCCCCTTTCTACTTTGATTGATACCTTAATCTAAAAGTCCATTACCACTTTTTTCAATAGGCTTCACCTCAACTCTTCAGGTATATCTTAGCCTTCATCATGATTACACATTATTGTTGTTGTTATGTGCCATCGAGTCACCTACAACTCATAGCAACCCTGTGTACAACAGCAACCCTGCTCTACCCTGTGCCAATATCATTGTCTCTGATACACTTACCCCCCATTACCCCAGTCAGTGAATCAGTCCATCTCATTCTCTCTTGCACTTTCCCTTCACCCTCCCAAGCATGACAGCCCTTAGGAGGACTTATTCCTCCTTGTAACATGTCCAAAGTACGTCAGATGACGCTTCAGAATCCTTGCCTCCAAGGAGCACCCTGGCTTCATCCTCTCCATTACTGTCCTACAAAGACCTCACTTTTAATATTAGTTTTTCAACCTCTGCTTATGAATGCCTGAGGGACCTACTCTTTTCACCAGATTCCTGATTCACCTTTTGTTGGTGTCATTGGAAGGAGTCTTCATGGCATAGTGTGTATGTGCTGTGTTAACTGAAAAGTTGGTGGTTCAAATCTACCAGTTGCTCTGTCTCCTCCTATAAAGAATTACAGCCTTGTAAATGTAATCAAAGAGTTGCCATGAGTTGGAATGAACTCTGGCAGTGGATTTGGTTTGCGTTTTGGCCTTACTGGGTTTCTTTGGCCAAGTCAGTCTTAATGTGTGACCAACCATCTTCACAATGTTCTCTATATTCCACCACATTGCCTTGTTGCCCTGATCTTCTGTGTCCAGGGTTTCCTTATACATCCCTCACATGTAAGTGTGTATCATCACTCATAATTCTCTCTCATTGACAGTACAAAGCTCTACGTATGCATACTGTATAGGCCTTTACCCTTGCCTAGTAGTATTTCTGAGATCTGGTGTCCTAGTGTTAAGAAGCTGTGCTGCAATCCCAAAGGCGTGTGGCTTGAATCCACCAGCTGCTCCAAGGGGAACGATGGATAATCTCCTCCCAGGTGATTTACTGCCTCTGAAAATCCACTGGATGGTCAGCTCTGAATCCATTCCAATTCAATGGCACACAACAACAGTAATACTTCTAAGTGCAAGCTTACAGCTATTCTTACTAAGTGCATGCTACTTTTACCATGTTCCGTTCTTTTTCTTAGCTGAGACCCTTTCTTCTACATCAGTAAAAGGGACACGCTCTTTGGCTTTCTACTTTTTCTCAGACAATCTGAGTTTTTAATAATTTTGTTTCTTCAAGATATGCTAAAGTTTTCCCCACACTCTTACCCTTTTTTAAAGGCAAATCTTCTCTGATCTTTATCCTTCCCTTTGCCTCCATAATGATATCCTTTTCTTATCTGTGGTCAATTGCACAGCCCTTGCGAAAGTTCTTAGATTAGTAACTATAACATACTGTTTTGCCTTTTATTATCCACCCTTCAAGATCTTTCCATGTGGTTTATCATAAGGTGAGTCTTATAGAAAACTAGAATTGCAAGAGATCTCAAAAACAGTACCCTGGCCAAATGCACTTGGGAAATGTCCTGCTCCCTCTGCAAACTCAAAATGCACAAAAGGGTATTAAGGTTACTGAGGACTCAAGAATTATGCAAGTTTTTGGATTACAGAAGCTCATTTTTTTATGAAATATTTATTAAACTCAGAATATACTTACAGGAAATGCTTTAATAAATTTCTTTTGCTCCAAATTCTTTACTCCTAGCTTATAAGTTCAGAGAATCTATAGCAATAAACCCTCTTAGATATCCTTTGTAGTTCATTTCTGCTCTAAGGTTTTATTTTCACAGGGAAATGGGAAGGCTTAGAAAGGCTAGCATATTCACAATATTGAGTTCTTGACCATAGCATTGTGACTACTTAGAATATCTTTCTTTCTTAGCTGTGCATTTCTTCTCCTTCAAGAATAAAATTCCTTCATGTATCTCTTCTGAAAGTTTTCCTGTGAACATTTCCTTAGTTCAGTGCTACTCAGTTAGTGATTAGACAAGTGGTTATGGTTAAATGCCTGTGTACTATTTCCATGGCGAGAATGTCAACCCTCAAGGGCACGCATTTCTCTGTATACAATACAGAAAAGCCCACTTCGGTGTAGCCCTTTGTATATAGTGAGTGCTTAGAACCATGTTATTTGTTACCACAGACAGAAATAGATGGATGTTGGTGGACAGTAGACTGAACGAAACCTGATTTCTGTAGTTACTGAAATAGTTTAATATGCCACAGACTCAGGGTGAATGTACCACCTCATAAGAGAAGAAAAACCATCCACCCACACAAAGCACACCGTATGTGTCTAAAGCTTTGAGAAAGGAAGGAATTTGTATTACTCTACAAAGAGGCAGACACAGCTTGTTTTTCTAACACCAAAAAGGGAAGAGCCTAAAATCAAAATAACTCACTGCTGTTGAGTTGATCTTGACTCATAGCAACCTGCAAAACAAGGTAGAACTGTCCTACTGAACTACGAAACAGACTGCCACATCCTTTGGCTGTGAGTTGGTCAATCTAGCAGCAGAGAGTTTAAACTAAGATGCCGTCAGGGATCAAAAGGGGCAGAAGAATAAAACAAGTTAGGAACATCAAAGCGCCTATGAAAGGAGCCACTGGAATAAAAGCCTCACTATTGATGATGAAATTACCATTTATGGTCATTAAATGATTGTAACTTGATAAAAAGGAGAGGCCAATTTCCCACAAAAGGAAGTCCTCAGCAGTCATCGTCCACCCACTGCTTATCCCACGCTATACACAGAGGATAACAGCGGCAGTTTGCAGAATGTCAAAGCAGTGAAGGTTGTATATACACCATATTCCAGCCATATTCTATGATGGTTCACATTTTTAATTCTCTAGATGAGGAAGACCTAGAATGAGATGGATTGACTGAGTGACTGGAGAAACGGGGCTAGGTCTGTTGGAGATGATGAGACTGGCTCAGGATAGGGCAGTGTTCAGAGTTGGCATACACAGTGTCGCCAAGAGTTGCAGGCGACTCGATGCCACGTAACAACAGCAGAGAAACCTTAGTAAAACATATTCCAGCCTTCGTTTTCTAGAATCTGGACATGTACTAAATTGGAGAACTTGAGGGAGCTTGTCAGTCACAAGCATGTCAGTCACATGTAACCCCAAACAAGAAATTCCATTGTTTCCAGATAGTTATATTATTATCACATCATATGGTTTTCTGTAAACTTTTACTGAAATCACAATAAAAAATTATGAAGAAAAAACAGAGCAAAGAGAAGGTTGTAAGAACTATGTATTATGAAGCTTTCATTTCTTCAGATGGGATGCTATCTGAAGTTGGGTTTTAAAGGTTAATTTGTAGAAAGGCTAGGATTAGATATTGGGTCTTTCATTGCCTGCTCAAGGGAGTTTATTTTGAAGAGAAAATAGTGTCATTCCTTCCTTTTTCCTTAAACCTGCAGAACAAATTACTTTCATGTTTCAGAAGAGAAAATGTGCACCATCTACAAAGTACTTTGTAGCCCTTCTGGATAAAGAGTGACATACAAAAGAAGCATGTAATTAAAAACTATTATAAATGAAAATTTTTACTCATGCTTACTTTAAGTGTTGCTGGTTGTTTTTAGGTGCCACTGAGTGAGAACCAACGCATTACTGACCACCGCCCCGCCCCCGCCCCGGCATGTTTTCAGAGGAGGGAGCTTGCCCATCTTTTTCCTGCTTACCATAGCAGATCTACTCCTTACCACCAGGCCACCAGCACTCCCTAAAATAGGTGTAGATTGTTGGGTTTACTATTTGGAATATAAGCATGAGATGGAAAATTGTTAATCCTTAGTTAAAACTCATATAAAAATGTATTAAAATGCATTATTGTGTATTATCGTTGTGGCTATCGTCAGGTGACATCAGTAGACTACGACTTATACCAACCCTATGAACAACAGTTCCAAATCTTGCCCTTTTCTGCGCTATCCTCACAATTATAGTTGTTGTTGTTGTGTATTGCAGAGTCTGAACCAACCCACAGTGGATCCTCTGGTGGGTTTTCAGAGGCAGTTAATCACATGGGAGGAGATTTCCCATCCTTCTCCCATGGAACAGCTGGTGGCCTTGAACTGCGTGCCTTTAGGATTGCAGTTCAGCTTCTTGCCATTAGGCCACCAGAACTCCCTCCCTATTACAGTTAATAATCACTAATAATGGATGTCTACCTAAACTGGAATTTTTATTTGCAGGAGATTATTGGGTGGGTGGATTGAAATGTTTGGATGTTTTTCTCTTGTACCTAGTTAACACTGACTTTTTGAACAATTTACATATTTGAGGGTGGAGTCTGCATGTAGGGTATATAACAGGCCATGGGTGCAAAAATGCTAATTTTTGAGAACAGGAGGAGTTTCTGTGGTGCAGTATGGGGCTTCTTCTATTTGCAGTCAAATAAGATCATCATTTTTATGACCTAGGTGAAGTCTGAGATCTCTGGGAAATAGTGTTTGCCATGCTTTGCCCTGATTTATATACATTAAAGGTTATTTGGTACTTTCTTGGAAATTTTCTAAAAATGAGTTTCCCCCATCAAGAGTTACATGCATAGAAGACTGAGACTCAGGCAGGTTAAGTCACCCAGCTACTGAGTCGTAGAACCAAGGTTTTTCAGTAGACAATCCATCTTTCCTCCAAGAAATGCCATGGCTGCCAACAAGCTTTGTAACAAATCTGAGACACACAGAACTAGATGGACAAACAGCTCCTCCTGTCCTCTTAGGTCCAGAAAACGCTGGCTGTGTGACCATGGCCAAGTCACTTAACTGTTCTGAGCCTTACTTTACTCATTTATAAAATAAAGAGGCGGAATCCATGAGTGGTGTAAGACCTTCCAGCTGTAAGATTTCTCACCTGCAAAATAATATTCATAACTTGTGCTTCTCCTAACTCCTAAAGTTGTGAAGATAAATAAATTGGTGCACATGGAGTGTTTTTCGCACTGTATAGTAGTGAGTGAGTCAATACAGTCTGAACGATGGACTACTGGAGGAAGTAGGAAAGGGTCCAGTGTGTTGCATGTACATTTGTGTATGCATGTGTGGTGTGCGTACGCATGCAAGTGTGTGCACACATGGTGTGTGTGTGTGTGCACACAGGCATGCACACATTATACGTGTTTGTGCATGCACATGCGTGTGGGTTATGTGCAGGGCGTGTGTGTGGGGGGGCAGAGGATGAAAGCCAGTCCAGGCTCATTCAGGTTTTCGGAGCAGCTGCAAGGAAGCCCTGGCATCAGCTCAAATCCCGCTCCCTTCTCTCCTCTTGCAGCACGCTTGGCTGCAAAGCATCACTTGAGGAAAGTTACTTACATAGGCAAGCTAAGCACTCAAGTATCAATATTTCTGAGTAGAAGCCAGAGTGAATGCTGAGGCACGATGCTGGTGACAGCCACTGTCTCTCCAGGTGTGTCCAAAGCACTGGGGGGCCCCTAGGGAGAGGCGTGCATGGCATGAAGCGAGGGAGAAGGGCAGACGTCACCACTCTTGAGGCCCAGGCTTCTCTTACAGAAGGCTCCAGCCCGCATGATTTCACCTGGCAGCCCCAGGAGACAGAAAGGATCCAGAATTAGCAGGAGCCTCCTCTCCTGATAACCTAAGTGCTCTGATTGAAAGGCAGAGGGTATCAGGAGAATGGCTGTACCGAGTCGGCATTGATTTCTCCAGCCTTTGTCTGCGTCTGGTTTCTGTCTCGTTTGGAGGTGGTTACTGTTACTACAAGCAGCATGAATCATGTCTCTGTTAAAAAACAGAGCTTCAATTGTCTTACATAACCCCTGGTAACTGAACGTCTAATAATAGCAAGCCATTTCCAGGTAGGGAATCTGTCTACCTCCCAGACACACACACACACACACACACACACACACACACACACACACACACACTTTCCTCCCAAAGCCCCACAGTAGAATGAGACAGACAGGGAGCTGGCAGTAGGAGAAATGGGACAGGGCAATTGAGTTTTGTTTGTATGTTAAATGTTTCGAATAATTGTGCTTCAAAAAGGCCTGATGACCGACACATTTAACTAGTTTAATAAAATGTAGGAAACAAGCATTAGCATTCAAAGCAGTAAAGAACCCAACATACTAATCAGAAAGCTTCTGGAATACACCACTACTAAATAAAGTCCCCAAACTCCGAAGGCTGATTGTGAGTTTCACTGGATTGGGGACTAGTTTGTGCTGCGCTTGCTTTGATTTTAGGAGGACATTAAGGTTAAAAGGTCTTCCCCTTCCTTCTTTGTGTTTGACCAGACAGTGATAATACCAATGTTGAATACAATTATTATATAAAATTTCAGAGTGAAAAGCAACTAAAAAAACGCCCCAAAACCACCAGAGTTCCTATCTCTAAAACAAAAAAAAACCCCCACAAACAACAAAAAACAAAACAACCAACTGCAAGTAATGCTAGCTACAATGTCCTTCCATGCAAGTGATACAGCACAAAACACTGATACCTGGATATTTTCTTAGCGGAGAGAACCCTGCATCTTTGGGCTTGTATTTTTCCCCATGAACATATTCTCTGGCTTGTAATATATGGTAAGATCTTTTCATATGCGATCCCCACTCAGCCTCCCATTAAGATGATTACTAAAAAGCAAAATAATAGTGCAGGCTGATAAAAATGATATTAAAATATTAGAAGAATAAGTTTTCCCTTAACATATGCATTTTAGGAGAGAGGGGAAAGGATTTGTGTAGCAGATTAAAAGTACAAGAGGAAAAAAATCCTATAAATTCATAACATAAATGTCTTTAAGGGAGCTCTGGTGGCCTAGTGGCAAGAAGTTGTACTGCAATCCCAGAGGTGGTGGTTGTTGTTATGTGCCATTGAGTCGTTTGCGATAGCGACCCTATGTACAACAGCCCTAAACCATGCTCTATCCTGTGCCAATCTCATTGCCTCTGACACACCCATCCCGATTACCCCAGTCACTGAGTCAGTCCACCTCATAGAGGGTCTTCCCCTCCTGCGCTGTCCCTCTAC
>NW_006399782.1:20905891-21065314 GCF_000299155.1 Elephantulus edwardii | reverse complement strand
GTGCAATCTTCAGAGTTTCTTCTGACATCCATTTTGGTCTTTTCTTCCTCTTCTGTCTTTGTAATTACTATTTGCACTCTTCCTGGATGTTACATTTAACATCCTTCCACAACTCATCTGGTCTTCGCTCATTAGTGTTCAAGGCCTCAAACCTGTTCCTGAGATGATTCTGAAATTCAGGTGGGATGAGGTACATGGTTCAAATCCACCAGATGCTCTGCAGGAGAAGGAGGGGCAATCTCCTCCTGTACCAGTCAGATCCGATTTGATGGTACACACACAAAAATAATAAAAATTAAAAAAATAATTAAAAAATGTATTATTTCCTCACTTTTTCATCCTCTGTACCCAAAGAAAAAAATTGCAGGCCATACTTTTTGAGTGTGCATTTATAGGCATTAAATATGTACATCACACTTGAGGAAAATTACATCCTTCCACTTATATGAGCTAGGACTTTCGCCTCTGTTTTGATTTTTTTCAAAATGATAGACAAGCCTAGTTCAAACCCATTAGTATCCTAGGGCCTCTGTTGCAGACTGAGGGTCCGAAAGAATGGAATAATTTTATAATTATTAATAATGAGACAAACAGCCGGGAATGAGACAGAGCAGAGAGCATAAAACAGGGGACCAGTAGTTCTCACTGAAGACCCCAAGTCATGTTTCTCTGTGTATTTATTGATAATCTGGGGAAGCAAATAACAAAAGGAATTCCTTGTAAATCAAGGCTCTATTTTTCTCTATTGTCAGCCTAATGTTCTAGCTCAAGAAGTATTTCCCAGGAAGGAACACTCTGTAGGGGGTCCTAGCTGTCTCCTGTCTTCAGGGAACAAACAGGTTATTTTCTGGGATCTGCCACAAGAGAAATCCTAACTTATAAATCTGTAATTCCTTCAATTCCTGAACAAGGATTTTCATATAATATAAAGTATAAAGTTTGGCTTTCTATAGGCCTCAGTTAAACTGTGGTTATTTTCTAGTTCACTGCCACTGAGTCAATTCTGATTCATGGCCATGGGCAGAACTTCTGCATTTGGGTTGCCTAATCTGAGGTCTTTTGAAAGCTAATTATTGAGCCTGTCTTCCCAGTAACTACTGGTTAAATCTGAACCACTGTCCTTTTGGCTAGTGATTAAATCCTTATCAGTTGTTGAGAGGCATAAAATTGCATTGTTGTTGTTATATGCCAATGAGTCAAGTATGAGTCATAGTGACTCTATGAACTCTATGAACACCTCTCCTGTGAGACCCTCATCGTCCCTCACACACTTGAATCCATTGCTGCAGTTACTGTGTCAATTCTAGTTGAGGGTCTTCCCATTTTTTACTGACCCTACACTTTTCCAATCATGATGCCCTTTTCCAAGGAATAGCCTGTCCTAGCTGCATGTCTAAAGTATGTGAGATAATGCTTTGCAATCCTTTCTGCCAAATTGCCTCCTGACTGCACTGTCCCCAAGACATAGCTATTTGTTCTTTTGGCAGTCCATTCAGTATTCTTCTCCAACAGCACAACCCAAAGGTGTCAATTCTTCTTCTGGCATCCTCATTCACTGTCTCACTCTCAGATGTGAGTGATCATGGACTGAATCAGGCACACCTTCATCTTCAAGCTAACATCATTGCTCCTCAGTACTTCGGAGAGGTCTTTGACAACAGACTTGATCAATGTCGTATGTCTCCTTATCTCCTGAATGCTGGTACCAAGGGTGTTGGCTATGGGTAAGATGAAATAGTTGACAACTTTGATCTTTTCTCCACCTATTATGATGCTGCTTCTAAGTCCAGTGGTGAGAATGTTTGTCTTCTTGAAGTTGAGATTAAATCCATATTGAAGGCTATAGTCTTTGATCTTCTGCAGCAAGGATTGGAATCTTTCTTATTTTCATCAAGCAAGGCTGTGTCATCTGCATAGCACAATGTTTAGAAGTCTTTGATCCTGATGCCATATTTTTCTTCATAGAGTCTAATTTCTCAAATTATTTTCTCAGCATATAGATTGACTAGGTATGGAGAAAGGATACACCCCTGATGTACATATTTTCTAATTTTTAACCATGCAGTGTTCCCTTGCTCTGTTCTAATATCAGCTTTTTGGTCTAGATATAGATTTTGTATGAGCATAATTACATGTTTTGGGATTCTTATTCTTTTCAATATTAGACACAGTTTGTTATGATCCATAGTCAAATGCTTTTGCATAGTCAATAAAGCAAAAATAGACATCCTTCTGGTATTTTCTGCTTTTAGCCAGGGCCCATATGAAAATACCAAGGATAAACCTGGAGTCATGGCCTCTTCTAAACCCAGCTTGAACTTCTGCTAGTTCTCTGCTAACGTACTGCTCTAGCCATTTTTGGATGAGCATCAGCAATATTTTGCTTACATGTGATAGTAATGACATTGTTTACTAATTTCCACATTCAGTTGGATCACCTTTTTTAGAGAATGGAAACAAATATGGCAAAGATATGGTTATATGTCAGTATGGATCAATCTTCAAAATAGCCTACTCTATGTATCTGTGAGGTGATTATATGTACCTGAAATTTCAGAGAATTATGTCAAGCTGGGCAAAAAAAAAAAGAAAGATGAACTCTTGGATTCATGAAAGCCAGAGCATAGAACTGAGGTGGGCAGCTCAGGAAGAAGCAAAGTAGGCACAGCAGTGGACTGACAGTAGACCAAAGTCTTAAGCAAGTCTAAGAGCTCCAACATCATCTTCAATAAGAACCTGCAAAGAATAATAGCATGAAAAGGAAAAATGTGTGTCAGGGTAGTATCCTTTCTCTACACCTATTCAATCTGTATTCTGAGAAAATCAAGAAGCTGTACTACATAAAGAAGAAGATGGCTTCAGGATTGGAGGAAGACTCATCAACAACCTAAATTATGCATAATCAATAAAGCAAAAGTAACACACCCTTGCTTGCAGAAAGTGAAGATGACTAGAGGCTCTAGCTTTAAGACGGTCAAAAACTACAGCCTTCAATAAGAATTGAATCTCAACATCAAGAAAACAAAAATACTCACCATGAGGCAAAAAGGCAACATGATCATAGATGGAGAAAAGATCAAAGTAGTCAATTAATTCATTTTACTTGGATCCACAATCAACACTCATGGTAACAGCAATCAAATCAAAAGACATGTTGCATTGGGAAAAAATCTGATTTCAAAGGCTTCTCCAAAGTCCGCATGAGCAACAACAATGTCAGTTTCAAAACTAAAGTGAACTTTATCTAGACCATAGTATTTTCTATTGTTTACTATGAAAGTTGAACAGTATGAAAAAAAAAAGCGAAGAATAATCGATGCCTTTGAATTGTGTTTTTAGCAAAAAGTATTGAATGTCCCACAGATTGCCAAAAGAACAAACACATATATCCTGGAAGAAATACAATCAAGGTACTCCTCAGAGGCCTGGATGGTAAAGCTTTGTCTAACATACCTTGCGCCCGTTATTAGGAAGAGCCAATCCGTGGAGAAAGATATCATTCTGAGAGAGTTAGAAGGTCATTGAAAGAGAGAATGAGCCTCAGGGAAATGGAATGGCATAGTGACTGAAGCAATGATCTCGAACTTGGTGGACATTGTGAGGATTGCACAGGACTGGACAAGGCTCCAATCTGTTGTTCAATTGGTCGTGAAGAGTTGTAGTCAACTCAATGGCACCTGGAAACCACGTTAGCTAGTTCCTGCAAGTCGTTGTCTGCTTAGCACGTAGGCAAAGACCAAATGGGTCAGACACATTTAAAATGCGTTATGGTGTTATTTTGCATTGCAATAATAAGAGTATGTCCAGATTACTGCTGACAAGTGGATCATAATAACCATATGCAGTGAAACAAGCCACACAACATTGCATCGGAAGTGTGCAGTCAATATTTTCAAATAACCCCAGAGATATTTTTTAAAGAGTAATGTAGATGCTTTAATTCCCCTTTCAAGAAGAAGCACTGAGTGAGTCCCTATTGTCAATGATGGACTCTTTATTCACAAAAGGAAGCTGGGCTAGGCTACATGCTCACCATCTTCTTTTTCTATCACTCAACAAAATATTAGTGAAGCAGTGAGTGCAGCTGTGTTTGAACCTGACAGGCAACCAGTACATATTAATTGGCCATACTGAGAATCATGTTAAGTGATAATATAGTGGGATGTAGCTAGCAGGCTCAGTAGTTTGAATATATCCCTAGCATAACTCCCACACCCAACCCATTGCTTTGAAATTCTGACTCACAGCAGCTGTAAAGGACTGAGTAGAACTGCAACATATGGTTTCCAAGGCTACAAATCTTTACAGAAGCAGCCTGTTACGTCTTTTTCTTGCTGAGCTGCTGGTAGATTTGAACTGCTGATCTTTTGGTTACCAGTTACGTGCTTAACCATGCTACTACCAGGGCCTCTTCCAGGACAACTCAGGGAGGGGGTTAAATGAGAAGATTCAGCCTTGACCCATGTATACATTCCAATAAAGGTGTGGGATTCTAAAAACCTTTAGGAAAGGCTTAACCTTTAACCTGATCAATCCATGTATAGGCACCATCTCTAGCATTTATGAAAGAGGGATCCATGTTGATCTAATGAGCTTCTTCTGTGTTTGTAAAACACTCAGAATACTCTGATAACTCATCTTGATTTTTAGAATCTGGCAATTAATTATTCATGAATAAACTTCACTCCAGAGCAATTAATTGCAACAACGAGAAAAACCAGTTGACAATCAAAATACACAAAGCAAAGTAGGAGAAGACCAGGCAAAAAAAGAGAGAGAGGAAAAAAAAGATGGACTAGCACGTTGAGCTCTTTTGCACGTGAGATGAATTGAGGTTTTTTTTTTTTACTTCTAATTTTTGATGACTATAAATGAAGAAAAGATGAAAGAGTAATTAACCCCTCTTCCTCTTGTTTTGGTAAACACTTGGCTTTGTCTTGCTCTGTGTCTTTGACTTTTAGGATTCTAGCTTCTGCAATTCTCAGAGTAAAATAATCAAGTAATTTTTTTCCCCCTTCAATACCTGGAAAATAATGGAGGGATAATGCACCGTCTCTTCTCAAATTGGACTTAGGTTTCAGCTATCTTTTCTCTGGGCACTGATGCAGTCTGCACCTCACTCTCCCACAGGCTCTCACTCATACCTATGCAGGCTTATCTGATTGGGTTTCGTCTGCATTTATGTAGCTATTCCCCTAACTTCTTTTCCTAAGCATAAAGCTGCCAAACCAAAACAAAACTGCTCCATTTGAATAGTTTCTTTCCACTAGAACAAGAGTAAAAAAGGAAAAAAATTCTAATTTTCAGGACTTAAAAGGATATTTTAAAAATACCTCTTCACGTCATCGGAAGGACTAAGTAAACAGTTCTATCAATGTTCGTTTCATATGTTGCTATTGTTTGTCATTTCCAAATAGCATGCTGTATATGAGGTTTAGAGTCTGGTGTCCAGACGTGGATATTTCTCCCACTAGCTCGAAAAGTCACTGCATCGTCGAAGCCAGGAGGGCCAAGAGCTGGCTGAGCTAGCTTTACATAAACAAAGGAGCCACACAGAAAACCCAATACCTGGAGCTTATATCATATCCTGACTCGGCACTCCAGTTACCCATGACTTGCTCTTTCCCATCTCTGCCCAGCTCCTTTGCTGCTGTAATTCCCTTCACCTAGAATGCCCTCTGTTTGCCTTCCTGAAATTCCCTCTAGTTTTCAAGACCCATCTACTTCAAGTTCTGTTTCAAAAAAAGCAGCTTGTACTTGCTAAGTTTCGGACCCAGTGACAACTTTTATAGAGAGAAAGATATGATTCGTACTGGAAACTGGACTCCCCAAGACCTTGTTGGGGAAGAACTCAGAGGACACAGAGAACTAAGAATGCCAAGGGTTACAGTGTCCATAGAAGGGGGAGGATGTGTTAGCTTGAAGAGTAGGCTCACACAGTTGTTGGAGAAAAGTTGTTGCCCCCTGCAGAAGGGATTGCTTTAAAATGGTACACATTCTGAAGTTCCATTCTTTTTTGAAAAATGTTGTTTTTTCAAAGGAGGAATGAAGACACTGTATGCAGCAACACTCAGTATCATAAAGTTTGTGTGTATTAATTATGAAGCTAGCATGTCAGGACATCAGGATGGAGACTGTTGCATGTCAGGGAGTCACTGTGAACCCTAGAGAACAAACAGACAAGAATGGCCTTGTAGGTTTTCCGAAGCTATAAATCTTTTATGAGAGCAGTTTACCAGGTCTGTCACAGGGAATATAGGGTACAGCTAAAAAAGGCAAAGACAGAAGTCTGTATATATAATCTTCCCACCCAGTCCCCAGTCATAGTGCCCCCGACCTTGGTCTGAAGGTCCTACCATACTTTGTCATAGAGTCTGACAGTGCCTGGCCAGGTGTATTTCAAGGGTCATGGTATATCCTGAGAGTAATAGATAGAACAAGGCGTAGAAATGCTGTATGTGCTTATGTATGTATATGATTTTATTTATGTGTATGTTTATGTATCTATATATACAAATATATATATTTGTATGATGTTTGGCAACCTCACGCGTGGTATTCCTGTGAAGTAGGCATGTGGTAAACATAATTAGCCCATTAAACAGATGGTAGGGCTCTGGCATAGCTCACCATATTCTAAAATGGTGGAGCTGTGAGCAGGGATTGGAGAAAGAGTGCAGTATGGTGTACAGCTAGCTGAAATCTCTGTGAAGTGCTACTTTCTTAAAGACAATCTGGGTAGGCTGCACTTGGCTGAGAACTGGGGATGGTTTGAAGAGCTATAAAAATATACAAGAGGACAACTTTTCACATTCATTCAGATATAGTATCTTCATTTTCACTTACTAGAGACAATTTTTTTTTAAAAACACACTTATTTAAAAAAAAAATCTTATCTATGTTCCAAGCAAACTTCCAAATTGCTGAGCAGATTAAAAACAAAACAAAACAAAAAACAGCAAACAGAAAGCCTGCCCGCCAAGTAGAAGCACTAGGTAAGTGCTGTTTTTTTGTCGATCATCTTAACAAAGTGCAGTGTTGGATGGGATCAAGTTGAAAAGAAGTTTTGTATCATAAACACATACCCCTCATTGTAGCATGGGGACCAGATGGGCCTGAAAGCACACGTGATGAACCTTTATTTGGCTGAATTACGTAGCCATGGTATCACCACTCATTTATAGTACAACTGACTCTGGGAACCTGGACTTCAATCTAGCCCAATTCTTGGTCAAGTGAAATGGCATCTGTCAGAAGGGAAAGGGTTACGCAAAGCTAAGCTTTGAATTTACAAATGCATTTGAACTGACTTCAAGAAGACGTGAAACATCAATACATCTGGAGAGTAGAACTCGCAATTGACTGTTCTTTACCATCTGGTCTCAAGAACATTTTCTGCTTCAAAGTTGCATAAGTGACGAAAAGGAAAAAAAAAGGCAAAACACATAAACAATTTCCTGTACCATGTTTTTGGTCACTTACAATGACCCATTACAAAGTAAACCAGCTAAAAATGAGCAACTGTGCCTTCCTCCAGATGACCATATACATGAGATAACTAAGATTGCTGACAGAGTACTTTAAGAGACCTAGACTTAAAAAAAGAAGGAGAGTCAGCAGCCACCTTGGTAGCACAGTGTTTACAGCACTTGGCTGCTAATTAGAACACCAGCGACTCACATGTACCAGCCATTTCTCAGCAGAAAGATGTAGTTGTCTCTGTGCATAGATTCCAGCCTTGGAAACTTTACTGGGAAAATTCTACTCTGTCTCCTGGGGTCACTGCCAGTCAGAATAGCTCAACTGCCCTGGCTTTGGGGTTTTGGTTTGGACTTTAAAAAAACCAAACAAAAATACCAAGAACAAAGTTTTTACCTCCAAAGGTGTACATGGTGAGTAGTTTTGACTAGACTGGTTTTTACTATCTCTACATAAACCCACTGCTGTTGGTTATATTTGGATTCATAGTGACTCTCTATGGAGTTTCCAGTCTTTATTAGAGGAGACTGTCCATCTTTCTCCACAGGAGCAGTTGGGGGACTTGAACCACTGACTCTTAGGTTAGCAGCACAGCACATAACACATTACGTCATCAAGGCTCCTTAGTCATCACATTGAAAAAAACAAAATACCCTCAAAAGCGCAAGCCTAACAATGGTTTAATTACAACACAACATGGTTTTTAAACATTCATCCAAATAAAAGGAAAGAATTTACAAACAGGAAGACCACCTAGACCCACTGCTATCAAGTCAATTTTGACTCATTGTGCCTCTCCATAGGACCAACACTGTACATCTGGATGAGAGAAGACTGCCTATCATTCTCTCTCAGAGCAACTGGTGGATTCAAACCACTGACTTTTTGATTAGCAGTGCAACATATAATGCAACATGCCACTGGAGTTCCTTAATGTTACTACATTGCTGTTGAGTACCATGTAGTCAGAACCGACCCATAGCTGACCCTCTGGTGGGTTTTCAGAGGCAGTTAATTGCACAGGAGGAGACTGCCCATCCTACAAATGCTGCTGTGACTGAGCCCGTCCAACTCTTTCCGAGTTTTCCCTCTCTTTCACCAACTCTCAACTTTTCTAAGCAGATGAAACACTCCATACATATATATTTTTAATAACATAACTTTGCCTCTTTTAGCAATAAAATATATCCAGAACTTTTTCTTAAGCAGAGTATGCAGATGCCATATAAGTTGCATCTTGTGGTCCCTCCTTTCACTGTCATCCAGTTGGAAGGGATCCTCCAGTGGGTTTGTAGAGGTGGTAAATTGCCTGGGAGAGTGTCCATCTTTCTCTTGTGGATTCGCAGGCCAACTCCCTATGGTCTACACCACCTGAGCTCCCTTATGATACCATATGTGAATATCATTCCTGCTTTTCAGTAATACACTTTTCTTTCTCTTGAGGATTGGCTCTGCCCCATACTGCTGTATTCACCACTCTAACTATAGCTCACTGGTGTCACAGTTCCAGTTTCTCAGAGCCCTTTCCTTCTATGCTGGATGCATATTCTAATCTGATTGGATAGGAAAATGAGATACACACGACTTTGAAGGAGGTGGGCTGAGGCAGGGCTGCATCAGTGCGCTGAGGCACAGACGCCGATTGTGAGGATGGTCTAGGATCAGGCAGTGCTCCCTTCTGCTGTCAAAGGGGTCCTCCATGAGTCAGCTCAGGCTCCTTGGTACCTAACAATAACAACTAGTTTAAGGATAATAACGCTGCAGCAGAGTCTAATTGGAGACTGTGGGACGCTCATTTGGATGTTAGAATGTTATAAAAATTTACTTCTTTGCTTAGGGTTGTAATTCAGAGGTCTGACCTGCCAGAAAGCAAACTTCCAGGCATTATTGTGCGACAGAGTGTGGCATGTGTGCGCTTTCATAGCAGGGTTCTTATCATGAAGGAGGCTGCCCAGAAAGCATTTTTGGTCACTTTACTTGATCCTTTGATACATTTCACTCTCTTGATTTTCTTTAGGCAACATAACTAATGCAATAACACCAAAAAATAAAGAAACAGCACCTTTTTTGGGTAAGGTACAAGAGTTTGGCAACTGAATTCATTATAGAAACAAAAATAAGAGTCAGAGTCAAGTTAGAAAATTCTTGTGGACATACATTTTCCTCCCTAGACTTTGAACAGGAAAATGGGGGTGGGGGAAATTGAGAATCTGAGAAGGTTGTTGTTGTTAAGTGCCGTTGAGTCTTAGACAACTCATAGCGACCCTAGGAACGAAAAACCTGAACACTTGTATAACTTTCATCGTTTCTCCAAGTTCATAGTGTTTCCAGAGGCAAGCTATTTTGGAAGTGGATGCCACTCCTGCTTCCAAGCTTGTTTTAATCTGGGAGCTCCACCAAACACTGTCCACCAGGGGTAACCATTATCACATTTGACACATCAGTGTCACAGTGTTCAGCATCACAGCAACCACAAGTTACCTCTGTACAGCAAATGGACAGACCAGGGCTATACCACTTAGAAGAATGTTTGACCAAAAACAATTAAAACCAGGCCTGAGGGCCACAGATTAAAATCACCCACCTTTGTCTTAGTAGCATAACTTTCTATGCAGTAGGCCAACAGAGCTCTCTCTATGTTGTTGTTGTCTATGAAGGTATTTATATTAATTTAAGTGATCAGAGAAGCAATAAATGATCATCCCTTCTCCCATATCCCACACACTCTTAGTAATGCCAGCAAAATTTTCTATCCATGATGCTTAGGAAAGTAGCTGTGTTGAATTCTACCAATCTCTAAATCTAAGATTTTTCTAAGTAAATTGTTAGATGTCCTCAACTTGAGTATAACTCACAGTGATCTTATGAATTGCCATCCTGAAATCTGCCCTAACCTGTGCCATCCTCACCATCTGTGAGACACTAGAGCTTGTTGCTGAAGTCACAGTATCAATCTGTCTCATTTGGGGGGGGGTGTGTGTATGTGTCTTCCTTTCCTTCACTGACCCTACTACACCTTTCCAAGCATGATGTCCTTTTCCAAAGAACAACCTCATCAAGCTACCCGTCCAAAGTATGAAAGGCAAAGCTTCATCATCCTTGCCTTCAAGGAACACTCTGTCATGTTAAAATAGTTGTGAAGTATGACAAAGGGGAATTATGCCTTTCGAGAGGACTACTCAAAGAAAAATAAAAAAAGAGAAACAGAGAACACTGGTGACATTGCCATAGAGAGTTGCACTGCTGACCCAAAGGTGGCACCGTTCTGATGATTTGGATCCATCAGCAGCTCTAAGGGAGAAAGGTGGGCAAAAGCCCCTCGTGTGCAATTTACAGCCTCAGAGAGCTACTGGAAGGGCAACTATGGATTGGTTCCAATTTATGTCTAACCTGTGCCAAAAAAACCCCCAAAATTTAAATGCATCACCATATACACATCTGTTAAATTACCAATTCTTCGTTAGTTTGAGGTCACTGTTCAAGAAATTGAGTTTGAGGTCACTGTTCAAGAAATTGTTTGCCTGTACTTTGAAATGTGTCTAAACTGTGACTCATACTGTCAGGTAATTCAGGTGAGTTGTCCTTTCCCCAATTTGTTCAAACTGGTAATGTTTTACAAAATAAACATCTCTGCAGATAGGAACCATAGGGTTGATTCCCACGCAGAGCGACTTAGTGGACAACAGAACAAAGCATTACCAGTCCTGCTACACCCTCATGGTAAGTCCTTTGTTGTGTAAGTCCTTTGTTGCACCTACTCTGTCAGTCCATTTCCTTGAAGGTCATTTTCTTTTTCACTGACCCCTCTATTTTACCAAGTGTGATGTCTATCTCCAAGGATTGGTCCTTCCTGATATTACGTCCATATTTTGTTCCATGAAGTCTCATCATCTTGACTTCTAAGAGCATTCATGCTGTACTTCCAAGACACATTTGTTCATTCTTTGGCAGTGCATGGTACATATGCAAGGTTCCTTGATGACACCATAATTCAACTGCCTTCATTTTTCTTTAATCTTCCTTATTCATTGACCTACTTTCAAGTGAACATGAAGTAACTTAAAATATCATGGCTTGGGTGTGCCACACCTTAGTCTTCAAAGTGACAGCTTTGCTTTTTAACACTTCAAAAAAAGACCTTCTGTGGTAAGACTGCCCAATGCAATATGTTGATTTCTTGGCTTTTGCTTTCATGGGCATTGATTATTGATCAAAGTCAAATGAAATCCCTGACGATTCAGGGGTGGGCTTTTTTTTTCTATGTTTCATGGTGCTTATTGGTCTAGTCTTGAGATTTATTTTCTTCTTAATGTTGAAGTATAATCTAGATTGAAAGCTGTCATTTTTGTTCTTCACCAGTAAGGGGTCCAACACCTCTTAGCTTTTAGCAAACAATGTTGTATTACCTGCATAAGATCTTTAGCTTCTCAGACTTACAATTTTAACTTGTTTGATAAGTTTATTTTTTACAATGTACATAAAAACTATTGTATAAGTGTATAAGTATACTTGCTATAGATTGGTTTTAGATAAAAAGACTGTGTAAGAGACTGTTATTATTTTTTTTAATAGCAGCCAAGGTTACTTCAGAATAAACAGGAGTTCAGGCATAAACTGGTCTCCTACCAGTTTTCCACAATTTAGCTATCAACAGCATCTGAGGACAGGTTAATGAGTTCTGAAATTCATTGACAACACTGCTGATTTTTGAAGGAATATTATGCCCTTGTCTGACCTTTCCAAAATCAGGAGGGAAAACTTCAGAGTCAGTTCTCATGCCCTCCATTCTTTTCTTCCTGTTATTCTTTCTTTTCTTTTTCCTTTTCTAAGTATTAGAACAACCGAAAGATTCCATCTTTTTAAATTCCGTGGAAGACTAACGATTGAATCATTTTCTCACATCTCTGTTTGCACTTTCGCAGTCTGGTTGCATTGATTTGTGTCTCGTAAGTAGACGTTTCCTTTGTTGGCTACAAATCAATGCTATAGAACCAACCTGCCAGCACTCTCCCACCAGCACCCCCTTTCTTTTTTGCAGTTTCAAAAACAAAGCACAATTTACATCCCCCTCCCCCCTTTAAAAGAATTAATTTCACTATAGGCTCAAACAAGAGGGAGCCGCCTGAGTGAAAGATCCCTGGGAAAAGGTGCTGCTCCCAGGCGGGCCTCTGCTCGTCTCTGCATCCCTGCAATGGAGCGCTGCGGAGTGGGCGAGCGCGCTGCCGGTGTGCTCCCCGGGCTGGCTGGCTACCCCAATTAAGGCCTGTGCCTTCAGACATTACGAGGTTGCCCGAAGCAACACACTGTGATGTCACAGCCAGAGATGACTTCATGGCAGGGGCAAGACTGAGAAAGGCAGAAAAGATGGATCGGATTCCACTTTTATTCAAATCTCCTGAGATGGGGCAGAAGGGATTTTTTTTTCTCTCCACCACGAGCAAAAAGGGCTCAAGCTTTCTCATGCATGTGTAAAAACGCAGTTCTGAAGATGCCCTGGTGCTTTTACCCCAAGTGGATAGGCATGAAAAAAGAAGCACGCACACAAAATACCATCATCAATCAGAACGCCATTGCCTACTCTGAGCTACAGGTGGAAAGTAAGCAGGCACGATGTGATTTACCTAGATTAAAAGAACAGTTTTCTATCCATCCCACCCCCCTTTTAAAAAATAGCCAATCGATTTTGGCCTAGCTATTGCTGACTGTACCAGGTCCATTTTAATACACCACTGATTAAATGCTAGGTTCATAGCTGAAGGCACTACAGCTGCTGAGGGAAGGGGGGATGGGGCACCAGGGGCTGAGCTCAAAGAACACGATCTGGATCTGGAGTCTGCTGGTGACCTCAGCTCCTCTGCACTTTACTGGCAAACACTGGAAACAGGACATTGGCTTGCACTAACTGGAAGATAATTCTGGGAGTTGAAAGCCTGGGACCCCTGTAGCTGTTTCACTCTGACCTGAAGAATTAAAGGAGAGGACGAGTGTAAATCCTTTTTTGTTTTGTTTTGTTTTGTTTGAACACGGTTGGAGAAACTACTGTGTCCTAAATTGCAATGGAATCTGAAGTGAAAATGAGAATCTGGCCTCCTGGTAGCCAGCCTATTTAACTGTTTAAGAGAACTATTCATAAGTTACTTTAACAAAAGGGGATCTAGTTGAACATAAAACAAGATAAACCAGGTGATCTTTTTTTACTAGTTAATCTTAAAACTCTAACTAAATAAGTTAAAAAGAACTTGATTGGTGATATTGCCTGAAAACAGGAAAATCCCCAGATGAATTATGGACTTTTACGTAAGGAGACTCCATACTGCGATTCAATGGGGCACCCTTAAAAGTGTGGAGTGAGCTCTGTAGACTCCTTCTGGAAAATAACCACCTTGATAGTTAAATGAGAAAACACAGCCCTAACTGAAGTCCATGTGGCTGGAAAAACACACTAGGGAAGAACTTTCTCAAGGAATTCTTAAAGAGACCCAACATCCCACAGATGTTTCCTCAGAAAAAGGCAAGTTCTGATGTATAGACAGATCTGAGGGCCACGAGTCTGGGACTCAACAATGGATTCCAGGACATGGGAAATGGCTGTGGGAATTAGTGAAATTCATTTTTGAAAAGTGATCCCACTTTTTGTGTTGTCGGTCCCCCCCCTTTCTTATTCTATCCTCTTTCTCATCTCTTCTCTCTCATTATCATGTTCTTAATTCAAATACTGGCCTTAATGGGATAGAGCTTGCATCCAGAGGTACTATTAAGATAAGAAATTTCAGGGAGGAAGATTTAATGAGGGGCTTAGGAGTTTTTGGAAGGGGAAAAGAAAAATTATTGAGAGAGAGATGAGGGAAATGCTAAGAAATTAAATATCAGACTCAGCACTGTCGCTAGAGAAGAATAGCTTCTAAGAGACACAGATGGTCTACATTCTCCTGAACAAAACCAAACAGGAAGTAGCAGGGCCAGAGCCCCCTCTCCCCGTCACTTCTCTCTCCAATGTAAATTGGAGAAAAAAAAAAACCCAACCCAAAAAAACCCAACCCTAAATGTGTTTAGATCAAAAAGTTTTCCTTCAAACACTGGAAAGTGACCAAAGCAGAAGAAACAAGAGAGAGCCGGTTCTGGCAGGTAAAATGCCAGAAAGACACCACATTTTGGGGGCGGAGGAGAAATAGAGGCTTAAATGTATACACAATTTGGAGGAAAGCCAGGCTGTGCAGCTCACTGGTAATGAACTTAGCAGACAGGTGGCACACTTGTGAGTGTACAGGAGCCAGAGAACTTTATTTTTTGAGCAGTCCATTGTTTTTGGAGAAGTAGGAAGTTAAGGGAAAATCTGGGGGCTGGAGGAACAGCTCAAGGCAGAAGGGAGGGAATAAATGACGGGGTCATCTAAGGCACAGCCTGAGTCATGCTTTTAGTTTGGATTTGCAGGCTCTTAAGATATTGCTTTCACGCTTGTAAAAAGGGAGCTGGAATGGATGCCTATTCACAGGGTTAAAAACAAATTATGAGCTCTTCTGTCCCAAATCTGAATGCTGAAGTACTTCCTAGAACTGCAAGCATTTGCACACCAAAAAATCCCTATAATGGGGATGTGAGGTCCCCTCCTGTCCACATCCCCTGGCACAGCACCAGCCCTGCCCGGAGTCAATCCCCAGTCAGACCGGAGGCTGACCAGCCATCCCACAGAGATAAACGGCCCAGAGTCCCTATGACTCCAGGCAGCAACCAGGACAGTTTTCATGTTCTAAAACTAATTGGACAGTAAGGAGTGTCTGTAAGAATAAAAGGGGGTAGGAGTAGAGGGTGGAAAGAAAAGAAAGAATGAAAAAAAAAAGTGTCCTTGTTGAAAGTTTTAAATTACAGGCTCAGTAAAAAACTGGCATTCCACCACATCCGGTCTAGTTACCAAATGGAAAAATAGGGTCATTAACATGTTTATTTGAATTACATTAGTCCTTCTCTTTCATATTTAATTTATTCTGTTAGGGGGGGAAAACACAACTCTGCATGCTGGTGAAAAGCAGGAGTGTAATGGATCAGGGAGCTGAAATGCAATGATCTTTACCAATTATCTGCCCCATGAAGGCTTTTCACAATTTACTAGGAACATTCAGGGGTTCTTCCCCTCAGGAGGAGGGAGGGGGCTGAGAGATTTGAAGTACAAATGCCATTCAGATGATAACAAACAATAGTGAAGCACATTCAATTATGGGGAAGGGGACCACTTTTATTATGGAAGGAAGAGGAAGAAGGGGAGAAAAGGTTGAGATCAATAACTTCACAAGGCTGGTGCTGGCCTTCTTCAGCCTTCTCCACATGCTATGGGATCTGTGGAACACAGTGAAATCTGGGTGTTGCTCATATTCCGGGGACTAACAGGCTAAGTCGGTGGCATCAAGTGCACCACAACCTCGGGCTCCTCAGTGTTTCCCTCTTTCTCACTGTCTTCAAATCAAAACTCACTCATGGCCGACCCCCCACTGTGTCTCTGAGGATGTATGTTGAACTGGAAGACACTACCCTTCTTTCTCCTGAGAAGCTGTGGGTAGATGTGAACCACCAGCAGGGCATGGCCTTTGTGTCAGCAGCACGATTTCTTATGGACTTCAGAGCTTCACGAGGCCAGAGCAGTTTCAGAACAAGTGCAGTGCAATATATTTGAGGCGGGGAGGAGGGAATAAAAGAATGTATACATTCATGGACTGCCAGGAGAACAAACAGGTTTGTCCTAGAGAGGGTGAAACTAGGCTTCTCCTTGGAGGCAAGGATTCTGAAGCTTCGTCTGACATACTTTGGGCATGTTGCAAGGAAGCACCAGTCCTTGGAGAGGGACGTCATGTTTGAGAGAGTGGAGGGACAGCGCGAGAGTGGAAGACACTCGATGATATGGATTGATTCAGGGACTGAGGTAACAAGGGTGGATGTATCAGAGACAATAAGGTAGGCACAGGATACAGCAGGGTTAAGGGCTATTGTGCATAGGGTTGCTGTGAGTCTCAAGCCATTTAACAGCACATAACACAACAACAACAACAACCAGTTAGTACAACTGCCCAGAAATGATCTGGTGGATGCCATGGTAGTGACACGAAGACAAAAGACTTAGTATCACATGACCAGGCTTGTACACAAGATCTCACTGAATCATTTCCTCATCCATCAAGTGGGAGTAATAGTGGTGGTGAGAATCAAGTGGGATGATACAGAATGCTTGCTTTAAAAATACGGTACAAATATAAGGTATTCTTATTTCCTGAAGAATAACACGTACAAGCTGAACAAGGAGCCAGACAGCCTCAAAAGTAGGGTTGAAAGCAAAGCAGGTAAGCAGTGCACTGACAGAGCTGGGGAGGGCCAGGATCGCCCATCTCAGCACTGACTACACCACTTACTTACTTGAAGGCATTTCTCGCCGGGATTTTGACCTTGGGTTCACAAACTGCCTGCACAGCGCATTTCCACCTACTCATAATGAGTCATTTAAAGTTCAAATTTTTCTTCATGTTAGTGATGTTAATATAAAAGAAAGCCATTTTAGGCTTTTATTCATAGAAGTTTTTCTGGTTTTGTAAAAATGGTGGCCCCAAACACTTACTGGCCAGTCAAGTTGTCCAGGACTTTATTCCTGGACGTGCTAACACTCCAGTTCCCAGTTCAAGAACCAATGGAACAAACTGGCGAGGGAAGCTTCCCCTGTATTTCTTGTTTAGGATCTCCATTATAAGTCAAATGTTCAGGCCCTAGTTTTTCCCTTAAGGCAAGGCTTTCAACTTGCTATAGACAGAGTCACATTTTGCGTTCTGAGTCTTCTTTTCTGGTCTGGTGTGTTGAACATTTCATCAGCTGTCTGAACCTTGGCTCAAACACAGTTGCATTCACATTAAGATCATTCTGGTCTGAGCCCAGATCATACTTCGAATGTCATTTCGGTAGAGGAAAGGGCAGTGTTAAATCACAACAACTATGGTAGAAGGTAGTAGCAGCCCGTGGTTGTGGTGGGGGTGTTGTTTCTGGATGAAGGACTGAAAAAAAAGAGGAGGCGTGCAGAGATGTGAGAAAGTTCAGAACCAATGAACCTAATCATGATGTAAGATGACATGTTCCATTTCTAAAAAAAAATCAAATCCAGGAAACACTGTGATGGGATGTCTAGAAATGAACCTAGGTAAAGTGCATATAGATTTGTTTATCAAATTCTAATACACATGAATTAGAAGTCATCTTACTTTTTTTGAAAAAGCATTAACTTTAAGACTAAGTAAAGCACTACTTTATATAGTAGGTAGTAAACTTATGATGTTCATTAAAGGTCGATGACAGAAATAGCATCACAAAGGTTCAGCTAAATTCATGGATAATAAGTCTACAGTGAGTTATTTGGGGAAACTAGGATGTCTGGAGGAAAAGAATTCTAATTCCTGAAGTTAGTAACAAGAGGCACAGTTACTTCTTACATAATGATTTCCTGGGCCTGTGAATACTGAATTAAAAGGGCCTTCGGTCCAATGCATTGCGTCCCCCCCCCCCAACTTTGTTTTTAAAATATATTCTTTTAAAAATTAGGGGCTAAAGGCAGTTCTGATATTAGCCATGTAGGCACCAGAAGTTCCATACAATTTTGAACATACAGTCAGGTGCATCACATCACCTAAGACATATCATGGTCTTCCTTCTCTGTAAGATTATTATCTCTGAGTTACAGATGAGAGAACTAGAAAAATCAGAGAAGTTCAGAAAGGACATGACATTTACAGACTGGTGAGTAGCTGAGTTTGGAATCTGAATTTGGGTTTTTCTCCTTCCATAGTTATGACTACCACACTGCTGTGGTTTCATGCCCAGAGGTCTGATATAGAAATAGTTTTAGGTTATTGGTATAACCTGTTAAAACTGTTGTTATGTGCCATCAAGTTGCCTGTGACTCATAGCAACAGGCAATGTCCAACAGCTCTGAAGTCTGCCCTGTCTTGAGCCAGTCTCACTGACTCTGACACACCTAGCCCCATTGCCCCAATCTCATCTGGGGTTTTTCTCTCCCTGTGCTGTCCCTCCAGCCTTCTGGGCATGATGTCCTTCTCCAAGGATGAGTCTCTCTTGGCCACATGCCCAAAGTATGTGAGATGGAGCTCCAAAATCCTAGCCTCCAAGGAGAAACTTGGTTTCACTCCCTCTAAGATAGACTTGTTTGTTTTCTTAGTAGTCCATGGTATGTTCAAGACTCTTCTCCAGCACCACAACTCGATGGCACCAATTCTTCTTCTATCCACCTGTAGGGTGCCTTCTTCATTCTCTCCTGGAATCTAAACTGTCTGTATAGTAGCTTACTGTGAACTAATCAAGGGCATATCTACAAATAACACCTTCAAGGTCTCTCCCCCACTCAATCAGAGGGAGTAAAAGAAAGAGTCAGATCGTGAGAAGGTAGAAGATACACGGCTGGAAGACAGGTCCCTGACTTTGATGGTATCACAAGACTAAATGCAGAGTTTGTTGTATTGCACTTGGCATCTATTGCATTTGTACAAACTGGCATTTTTGTGGCAACCCTGCACTGAGCAAATCTATCAGAACCATTTTCCCAGCAGCATGTGCTAACTTCCTCTCTCTGTGTTACCTTTTGGTCATTCCTGCAATATTCCACACTTTTCCATAATGTTGTTGTTGTTATATACCATCGAGTCACAACGAATCCATAGCTGATTCTATGGTGAGTTTTCAGAGGCAGCTCAAGGCACAGGAGGAGACTACCCATCCTTCTCCCAAGGCCTACGTGGGAACTCAAACTGCGTGCCTTCAGGATCGCAGCGCAGCTGCTTGCCATGAGGCCACCCGAGCTCCCTACCGCACCCTTAACAGACTACAGTACACTGTCAACATAACTTTCATGTGCCCTGGGAAACCGAACAATTCTTTTGACTTGCTTTATTGCAACATTCACTTCATTGTGGTGATCTGGAACTACTCATATTTTCTCTGAGGAATGACTGACTGTACAACTTATCTTAACAGCCACTCTTTCTGCTCATCAATTGATTATGTGATTCATTCTCAGACTTCTTGACCTAAACTCATGTGTTTCAGTAAGAAGTAATGCCTGCCCACTGTTGAGGAAAAAAACCACGAAGCACAGAGGTGCTTTGACTCACAGGGGTTTGCCATCAGGTGGAAATGACACAATGGCAATTGTTTTTGTTTTTACCTTTAGCATCAACAGAAGTAAATGCATCTCATGGGTTCTGACAGACTCCTGGCCTTCTTAATGCTAATCCTGAATGTGTTACCCAGTTATCCAAAGGAAAGACAGGGAATGTCTGGCGATGGGGGGAAAGTGGAAAAATAGAGGAGACAGGAGAGGGAAATTCAGGGTTTGCCTTCTCAGATTGCAGGGGGAGTTCATTCTGGAGCACTGGTTTTCTCTTACACGCTGCAGAAAGTGTAAATCCAGTTGTAGACGATTTCATGATGTAAAAACAGTGCTACCCTGAGGGCTGTTAATATGGTTTAGGGGCATTCTGACCTTCATAGAAAACCTTTCTATGTTATTTATGGTCTTGGATATGTTATTAAACTTGTGTATCTTAATTCCCACCTTTGCATAATGGGGCCAGTTCTTTTTTACCTATTCAGAATTGTTGTATATGTTTATATGTGGACAAAGTTAACTACGAGTATTGGTAAAAAGCTAGGTAGAAGAGGAAAGCCATCAGTAACTCATTCTCTCGGCTTCTCTGCTTTTCCCTTCTCTAGATTTCTGCCCCTTCTCCTATTTTCCCTCAGGATTTGAGTCACAGATGTTATGAGTTTCTTTAACACTGATTGACAACTCAGAGCTTCCACAAATATCCCTTGGAGATGGACCACCCAAATAGTGACGATCACTGGCCAGTGGAAAAAAAAAATCAATGTGGTTTGCTATCATTTAGAAGGAATCGAAATAACTCTGTAAACAACAAAAGTCTGTTATTATTTAAAACTAACTTTCCCTTCATACCAAGGTGTCAATCTCACAGCAAACGAATCTGATGATATGATATTAGCAAACTTGGAGAAAAAAGTGTCATCATATAATTTCTCAATGGGATTAAAGGAACTAATAGACCAAAGACCGGGGGGAGGATAAGATAAAATGTCAAAGATTGTTGACTAGGATTTGATAGAAAAACTTCTCGAAGAAGATATATGTGAAAGCATTCCCAAGATCATGTATTAACTGGGCCCTCTTTTCCTTTCAGGCAAAAAAAATCTCGATTAAAATACTTAACTTGCACAGCCTCTTTATACTAACGAATTCTAGTTATGCTGCTTACCCAAGGGTCATGCCTCTCTGCTAGTTCAAACCCACCTGAGGGTCTGCCTGAGAAAGAGGGCAGTTTCCTCATGTTTGATTTACAGTCTCAGAAACACAAGGCAGGACCAGTAACAGAGTTGGTTCTGACTCCACGGCAATACGTTTTGAGTTGAAGTGAATACTGCTGTCTTCTAACTCAGTCCCACAAGGATAAATAATGTATAAAACCATTATTGTAGAATGAGTATGAGGATCCAAGGCAGGGGGTGGGGATAGAAATAGAGGGGTGAGGATGGGGATTAGGTGTTAATTATAGGGTGCACAATTTGATGGGTGGATGGGGTGAAGGAAAATGGGAAGGATCTTCTGTGAAAAACAATGTATTCAAACTTTGTAACTGAATCAGAGTAAAAATCAATCAATCAATCAATCCCCCAATTGGTTGTCTGAGGACCTTGGATTTAATCCTCTCCATGTCAAATTGCTGGGGATGATCTCTGTAGCTCAGGCTCTCTGACTTGGGGGTGGGAATATGAGTAGGTGTGTAGTAGATAGAATAACAGACTACTGCTTGAGCTTTAGCCTCCTCTTAGGGCTCACCCTTTAGATGTGTTGAACTGGAGTGAAAAGACTAACCTCTCTGGGTCTGCATGCGTAAAAGGAAAGATTTCTTTCAGGTCGAGAGTTCTGATTTTGTGACTGTTATTTGACCAGTTTACTTGGTTAGAATATGGATTTAATGAAGCTAATAGCATGGATTCAGATTCTCCAATATAGGGCTTAACATACAGAACTTGTTCAACAAATATTTGTTCAATGATGAAACATCTAAGGGTAGAGGAAAGAGTCTCATTTAGTTCAAAGTGGGAGCTATCAAGAGAGATCATGGGGCTGGGTACCAAGGCATCTTTCCTAGGTGAGAAAACCCATGGGGTCTCAGTTGTACTGTTAGACCTAAGAGTGTACAAGTTGTTACAGGACTGATGGTGCCATTTTAGGGTGTCTCAAACTCCATGAGACACTCTTCAATAGAAGTAAATGCACCTCATGGGCTCTGACAGACACTTGGCCTTCTTAATTTTAATCCTGAATATGTTATCCAGTTATCCAAAGGGAAGAAAGGGAATGTCCAGTGATGGGGAGAAAATAGAAAAAAAAGAGAAGAGACAGAGAGGAAATTTCAGGGTTTGCTTTCTCAGATTGCAGGGGGAGTTCATTCTGGAGCACTGGTTTTCTCTTACACGCTGAATAAAGTGTAAACCCAGTTGTAGACGATTTCATGATGTAAAAACAGTGCTATCCTGAGGGCTGTAAAATTGTGTAGGTGCACCTTTTCAGACTGAAACCTCGTACACTCTTCAAAAGTAGATAGCCATTTTGAGGGCATTTCCTGGGTTTAGATTACATAAATACCTCACGGAATCCTTACAACATTCAGTGTAGGTATGCACATCACAGATAGTCTTCTCTCTATTTTTTTTTTACATGGGAAAACGGAGCAGAGAAGAGAGAAACCTGCTTCCATGCCAGTCCACTCCAGTTCCTCCAGCGTAAGAAAGCAGTTCACCCGGGTTCAAGCTCGCACTACTGCCTCCTGGGCTAACACATGCGTCCATGCTTTGCCCACGTGCGAGTTACTCGGTGAGTTAAGTGGTGACCGCACACTAGAATTTTGTCTTAATATTTAGAAGAATCACACCGTACAGGATATGTAAAGATATAAATTAGTTGAGATATATGTGACAATCACAGTCACTCCACCAGTGTGGTCCAATATAGGATCCATCATGTTCCTCAGCATTGCTTTACACACTAACATAACAAAAAGAAGGATGAGAACTTGGAAAATGAAGGACCAACCACTGGAAAATGGATTGTTCCCTGACATCTTTAATTTAGTTACAACATCTACTATGTTTATTTCCCAATATAATGTTTTATATATGTTGTTGTTATGTGCCATCGAGTTGTCTGCTACTCATAGCGATCCCATGTACCACAGCTCTGAACCCTGCTCTATCCTGTGCCAATCTCATCGTCTCCAACACACCCACCCCCGTTACTCCAGCCACTATTTTGCATATATGTTATGTATAAAATAGATTGCTTTATTTTGTTCCTGTGCGTGTCCTGGGTCCCACTCTGTCCTCCCTTCTAGAACCTGGCCAAGTCCAGACGCAGAACGTGAAACCTAATCGCGTGTGCTGACAAGGCCTCCAGAAGAGATCCCTTGAGACTCCATCTCCTGGTCAGCCGTAACAAGCAAACACGGGTTTTATTTTAGTAGCTGAGTTCTAGTTCCGCAGGCAGCTGTCTTTACTGTACACAATCAGTCCCTCTTCTCAGGGGGTTATAAGTCAACCATCAAAATACCAAAGTATGCTCTGGGTTGAGACTTGGTGTACAGACTCCCTAGCCCAGAATGACTGTGGTTTAACTCCAAATTTAAGAAAATATTGAGTTTTGCAGGTTATTTATTTACTGTTTTCAGATATGTTTGAAGAGTCTTTTAAAATTTCCATAGGAAAATGCACTGAAAAAGCCAGGCCATTTTAGTACCTTTGGTGATGCCTTCTGAACTACAACAGCACACCACTGAAAGGGCTAAATGGTGGGAAAACAACAACAACAAAAATAGTTTATTTGTTTTGTTTTCTTACCAGATACAGATGTTTTGACCACTTGGGTCCTCATCAGTGTTCAAAATATTGGTGTGTTGTAATATAATAAAATAAAGGCGTCGACTTCTTTGTTTTGTTCCTTTCAGTGATGTGCGGAATGGATTAATGAGTTCTTGTTTTTGCCCTTGTATAACTCAAAAACTCATTTCAACTTAAATAAACTCAGTAAGTAAGTAATTAGTCCATAATATGGCCTAAGCACCTCTGGTATTTTGGAACAAACAAAAGCACAAAAATGGCTGTTGCACATTTGCACTTAATTACTTCTCTATAAAATACCCGTGTGGGTTTTATTGCAGGTGACACACATTTCAGATCTAAGCTTTGCCAGTGTTAGAAAGGCTGGGCGACAGGACTGTGTGGCTTCCCATGAAGATTCTGTACCTTTCCCTCCTCTTTCCATAATGAAAGAATCCACATTCTTACGCTCTTTAATTGGCAAAGGAAAGCACCTTATTTCAATAACTCTAGAGAGAATACTTCTGACAGAGGCTTAAAGACAGCTTTTTTAAAAGTCAGTATGATTTCTAGAGTTCTTACGACGTTCAATTCTTTTCCTTTTGGAGTCTGAACAGTCCTTGCTTGCATAATGTCTGTTTGGGGGTTGCTCTTGGTGATCAGGATGGCCCTGAGGAAATCCTTGCAGATGAATATACCCAACAGAGAGAGAGGAAAAAAAAATCTTGCGATGTCCCCAGTGTAAGGGGGGGAAGGGTGTGAGGACTTTTAAACAACTGTGTAATTGTGAATTCTAGCCTTAAAGAAACTTTCTTGGCTTAGAATCCTTCCACCCTGCCCCCGCCTCAGATACTTAAGGGTATGCCAAGAAACTAATGATGCAAACCAGAGTGTTGCCCATGAGCTTGGACCTCTTTCCCATCCTGCAGTGTGTAGAGTGTGACCAAAACTGGACTTGAAGGAATCAGTCATAGAGAGTAGACAATACAACATAATCTATGGTAAAGTCACAATCTATGGCCCTGGAGACCTCACAAACCCACTTCCCAACCTTTACAAAAGATCCGATTACAAAATCTGCAGCTTTAGGTAACTGATTGGTCGTAAAAAGAAGGCTCAATGCTACACATCAAGGCCATGTCCTGGCATGAACCTACTGCAAGTCACTGCACACTTCACAATTCTATGACTTGTCTGGTGTCATGTGTTTTTAGTGCATTTTTAGCTCAATGCCCTAAGCACAAATCAAGATTTCCCCAAGCTCCAACCTTCATGACTATCACTCAATATAGAAATGAGGCCAAATTTTTCTTCAGACCTCCATTAGTTTTCTGAGTCATGCAATACCATCCAAATAAAGAGTTGCAACCTTTGTAGGCTGTGGCAATGCATTCATGGAGTGATGGTTAATTTGCACAGTCATGGGTATTGTTGGGTGTCATCAAATCAACCATGGCTCATGAGAACCCTTTCCTATCCTGCACCATCCTTACAATCTCAGCCATGCTCAAGTCTACATGGTAACTATTTCAAGAAATATTTGCTTCCTAGAATAGAACCAGCTGTACTATAAGGAAAATTGGAGCAAAACTCTAGTATTAAAAAAAAAAAAACAACCAAAAAACACTCCACAAAACCTAAATGAACTTGAAGAAAGACTAATATATCTTGAATATATATATATAAACCTGAATCCCTGAACAGTTGGATTTTGATACAGCTTCTCAAGGGAAGTAATGGCAGTTTCATTACTCAGGGTATTTTACAACAGAATAGACAAAACACTAGTGGGTATGTTGAAATAAAATATGCGTAGTCCTTCTGTGAATTAGTGTTTACTTTCAATATAATTATAAGTGAAGCAACACTGTAATGGGAATTTTTCATACACACGGAAAGCTATGGCTACTATGTTTCCACATCGACCATATGTTGCACATATTGGTTGGTGTGGATGTGTATCCCTACTGCCCTCTAGTGGATGAAATGTAAGACCTACCTGATAAGAACAATCTAGCAAACTAGTATGGCTTGGGGGGGTATATCAATCCTTAATCATTTGGGGTAGAAAGAAAAGAGCTGTGTTGATGCATTTTCCATCAAATTATAAAATTGAAGGGCATTAAAAACAACAGAGTCAAACTCTGTAATTAAGAGTGCCATTTAATGTTTGTTCGCACACGGTATTCATTTCTGTGTATCCCTGCCAAAGATCCATTGTGTAATGTTGTCCTCACATGACATTAAAAACACCAGTTCCCTGGAAAATGTAAAAAAGAAACCGTGCTGCCTTGAAATACATGGAGTTTACTTTTGGAAACAGAAAATTAATACAGACTCAGTAAGATAATTTGGAGCACAAATAATGGCTAGAAGAAACTTGAAAACCAGGACTGCTCTTTAAATCTGAGCATGCATATTAACAAACTATGGGTGTGCTGGCTGCTACTCAGAAGAGGGCAGGGAGAGTGAGTTTCAGAATAGGGATGCTGGTTTGAAAAAGAACTCAGTGAATGCACTTTCATCTATAGTAATGGGACAATAAAAGTAAGTCCAAACAGGAGTTTGCTACTGAGGGTGCAGCCTTAAGTGCTCTCACATTTAGATTGCTTTTTACGTATAGAGTTCAGATGATCTACTTCTACCAGAGAAAAATATCTGTGTAGTTCTCTAACATTTTGTCATTAAGGCACACGAATAATCTGAAAGTATCTTTTTTATATAATTATTTTAAAGGATTTAGACTTTAATGACCAAAATTTAGTGTCATTCTTAAAATAGTTGTTATTAGGTGTTGTCAAGTCGAGCACAACTCATAGAGAGTCTATGAATAAAAGATCTGAACCCTGTTCTATCCTGTGCCATCCTCACACTTCGTGACACACAAGAGCCCATTGCAGCAGTCACTGTGTCAATCTAACTGGTTGAGGGTCTTCCTTTCCTTTGCTGACACTACACCTTTCCCAACACCATGTCCTCAAAGAAATAGCTCCTCCTAGCAACACATTCAAAGTATGTGAGGAGAAGCCTCATCAGTCTTGCTTCCAAGGAGCACTCTGGCCGCACCATCTCCAAGACATATCTGTTCCTCCTCTTGACTGTCCGTGGGATGGATGTTCAGGGCTCTTCTCCAATAATACCACATCTCAAAAGCATCAATTCTTTTTCTGTCATCCTTATTCACTGTCCATCTCTCAGATGCATAGCTAATAATTGGAAAACTGTGGCCTAAATCAGACACACCTTAGTCCTCAATAATTTGGAAAGGTCCCTAACTGCGCATTTTCCCAGTGCAATGCGTCTCCTTATTTCCTGACTGCTGATATCAAGGGTGTTAATTGTGGATCCAAGCAAGATGAAGCTGTTGACAGCTCAACCTCCTTTCCATCCATCATGATGCTGCCTATTGGTCAAGGGGCAAGAATCTTTGTTTTCCTGACATTAAAAAGCAATCCATACCGAGGGCTGCATTCCTTGACTTTCTGCAACAAGGACTTCAAACCCTCACAAAATACAGAAGTTAAACTGTTTTGCAATCTGAGTAGCCTAAACAGCTGGTATACTGGCTCATATAAATGAAACTCAAATGGAGAAAAAGGACTTCTGAGGGCAGCAGGCCAAGGACCCTTACTATATGTGGAGAAATAGATGGATGGAGTCTTTAAATATTAGAAATTATTTGATCCTTGGGGTAGCTTCACGTTTGAAGCAAGGGGAAACAGGATGGGCAGAGAACTATGTTGCTCTCTTTCAGTATACAAGTCTTGCCACAGTCCATGATTTGGCAAAGTGGTGATGGTTTTAGCAAACTAAGACCAATTTCATAACACCTGTTACCTTCAAGGCAAAACAACAACAATAATGAATTCCATGTCTACCTGGGAAAATATGGTTAACCCTCTCATTATCTGATTGATTTGGAAGAGAATTTGCCACCATAAATATCCTGGAAGCTTTGTTTTCATCTTGAGCAGATTTCCAGGACAGCAATTAGCATCTCTAAAGATAGATGATCGGAAGCCCCAGGAGAGTTGAGGGTACACACTATGGGCTGCAGGGAAGAAATACAACCAGTTTCTTACTTAGCACCACGGACAGAGCTGGCAACTTAAAAAAAATAAAAAATAAAAAATAAAAAAATCCTAGGAGTTTCCTTGGTGTTAAAGGAACACAAAGAAAGCAGTGTTGCATTTTAAGGATGCTTCTGATCCCATTATGACTGGCAGGTGGGTTGGAGTGCGGTTCTGCTGCTTCCCCACGGGGGAGCCATTGGAGCTGAACATGGATGAGCTCAGAATAAAAAGGTGTTGTGCCCACCTGCGCAGGTGGAGAATGGAAAGGTTGATGCAGGGAAATGATGCCTCTTCTTGACCTTTCTCTGTCACTTTTCTGGGTTTTGAAAAGTCCGAGTACTCTAAGGAATAAAGCCCAGGCTTTCCCATGACAAGAAGAGTCCCTGTACAATTTGGCCTTAGAGTCTCTAGGATTCTTAGTTCTTGGAGCAGAACTAAGGAGAGGAGAAGAAGTGAGAAGACGTAAGACAACTTCAAGAGAAAGTCTAGGACCTGCATGCACTCCATCTCCTGTCCTAGAAGGTCACAAATCGGATCCTCTGTGTCCTCTCTGTTCTGCCCTTCGCACCCTGAAAGCCACCATTAGATTCTGAACTGAGTAACAGATTCTGAGAAATTCGTTTGGCCCCTCTCACACCTGAGCAGGGGAGGGTCTTATGGCTAGGTTATAAACCCGTCATAATAGCGACAGGTTAAAATGGAATGGCTTCCGAAGATAACCTCTACCTGTTGCAGGCTTGCAACACGATTAGCCCAGCTATTAAAACTGGGAGGACAAACTGTTTCATCCCTCGATACAAAAGTTGTTAGACTAAGGCATGACCCAGTGCTAAAGTTTTCTGAATCTCTCTCTCTCCACTTTACAAAACGGGCGGCTCGTTGCTGCCGCCTGCAGTGAAGCTGTAAGGCCCTCTCTGCCTTACTGCTACGTGGTGTGGAGACTCAGCATTAGGAAGCAGAGATTCCTGCTGTAAAGAACTTGGCAATAAACATTACCACCATTTGCTAGAAGTTTGAGGCAACAAAGTTTTAGTCTCTAACAACAACAACAACCAAAACCAAAGATCCCTATCACTGATAAAAAGAGCTTGATTGTCTGGGCATGTGGGGGTTGCTGGTTTTAATTGGGATGTCAGGAAAAGTGCACAGAGAGGATGGGGTTTGGGTTGCTGTTTTAGTCCACGTTTAGGGCTCTGCTTTTCGGACTACCTCTTGTTCCTTAGGCTTTTACGTCCACAGAAAGAGTCGAGGATGGACACAGGGTGATCTGGAACCTGGGCTTCCTGCTGGCTCACTACACAGGTTCCCCAAATGGTAAACCCTCGCTTGAAACCCCAGCAAGACAAGATAAGCTCTGTCTGCCCAGCAGCCTTTCAGAGGCATTAAGGGTAAGAGAGAAGGTGAGTAATTCACTCTGCGTCCCCATTTCTATAATGGGGAAGGACGTCTTGATACATTTACAATCCTCCTCTGGGGATATTTCATCAGTTATACCTAAACTCTAATGGACAATAATTGATTTGAACTTTCCACTTAGCACAGAGCTGTAAACAGCTTCACTGCAGACGGCAGCAACGAGCCGCCCGTTTTGTAAAGTGGAAAGAGGGAGATTCAGAAAACTTTAGCACTGGGTCATGCCTTAGCCTAACAGCTTTTGTATCGAGGGATGAAACAGTTTGTCCTCCCGGTTTTAATAGCTGGGCTAATCGTGTTGCAAGCCTGCAGCAGGTAGAGGTTATCTTCAGAAGCCATTCCATTTTAACCTGTCGCTATTATGACGGGTTTATAACCCAGCCATAAAAATGCACTCCTGGCTTAGATGGACATCAGGACACATTCAAAAAATATAACTTCCCAAATGCTAATTTCTTGGTGAAGGCAAACGTAAGATGGTTACCTTAAGTCTAGACTTAAAAAAAAATAAAAAAGGAAACAACCTTTGTTGTTCAATTCTTGTTCCCCCCAACATCCCTCATCAGGTTGAATCACTCCATTCAAACCATCCACTGACCCACTCCCAACCTCACCACTTATTTCTGGCCCTATCTTCTGGTGAAATCTCATGGAATTACCACAAAGACTAACTGGCTGCACGAATGCCACTCTGGCCCACAGCTTTCTTTTGTACCACCCTCTCTAGCTCCATGGAACACATGGGTAGATGAAGTTTAAGGGAATCCTTTTGTCTATTTAAATCAGCCCTTCTCTCCCTCCTTTGGGCATGACAGCTGGGCAAAGAAAGAGATGAAAGACTAACAGCATTTGACGAGGACCCCTGGCCTCTTCCGCTGGAGCAGTGGTTGCCCAGCCTGGCTGGAGCTCCAGAGGCTTCCTCACCACAGGACGCTCAGCGCACCTGGCAGCTGCTCCAAGACAACAAAGGCCAGAGGCTCCTTGGAGTGGTGCCTGCAGCTTCTAGATCGACACACCTTGGGGTTGTGAAGTCGGACCTTTTCTGCTAACCACTTAAGAGTTTTGCAAGAGCCATTTTAGTCTGATGTGTGAGGAACAAATGACAGAAAGGTGTATTTTGCGACTATATTGCTACCTGACATCCTCACCTGATGCAGTTTTGACACGGACTATAGAACTTGGCCAGTAATTCAGCTGACACTGCCAAAGTAAAAACCCTGAATTGTCAGAAAACAAGATTTACTCCCCACCCTCAATTACAGTTCTTTTTCTAGAAATCTCCAGGAAAACAGGATATAATGAGCCATTGCATATTATGTTGTCCAGCTTCTGAAACACAGTAAAATAAAACTAGATCATAACGTGGAAAAGTAGTCATTTTCTTGGGAAAGTAGACAGCTGCTGAAAGAAGAGAAGATGGTCAATGAGACAGATTGACACAGTGCCAGCAACAACGGTCGTGAGCATGCAGAGGTCGGGGGATGGTCAGGACAGGCGAGCATTCAATCTGTTGTTCACAGCATCACCGTGACGCAATGGCACAGAAATACAACGATCACAGGTTGCTCCGTTTGGCCCTGAAAACGCCACTTTGTCGAGTCCAGACATGAAGTCAACCTTTAGGGATCATTCTAACCTGTTTCTAGGTTACACTCTGTAAGGTGCTTAACGTTATGAAGCCTTGCTTTTTATTTTTCACATTTTGGAATAATGATGTCTTACACATTGATTGTCATTTATTGATGACATAAATGGAATTTACGTGGTGAGCGCTTGGCGACAGGTATTATCAATGTTTGGGGTCCTTTCTAATCTGCCTTGGAAGACATGTGGTTGCAAAGATCCTGTAAGGACGTGGTGATGGTGAGACTTCATCCCCCACAATTTGAGGACATTACCGGGAAGGGCCAGAGGCCTTGCAGAGAGATATCAATTATCAATCTTCTTGATACAGAAGAGGGTCAGTAGAAAACAGGAAGGAGACCCTCAGTGGGCTGGTGGCCACAGTGGCCACACCAGGGGCTCAAGGACAGCTAAAATGCTGAGAATGGTGCAGGTCATGCACCTCATGGCTGCTATGTGCTGGCCCTGACTCAGCACACCTAACAACAACAACAACAACAACAACATCGGTGGTTAAATGCTCAGCTGCTGACAGAAATGCTGGCTGGCAGTTGAAACTCACCAGCCGCCCTATGAGGAAAAGATGTGAGTATCTTCTTCCATAAAGATTATAACTTTGGAAATTCTGTGGGGAAGTTCTCTTCTGTCCTCTAGGACCTCTGTGCATTAGAACCAATTCAACGGCAGTGACACGACAGCAGTATGACAAATGCGTACCAAAAGTGGAGCTGCGCTGCACCTTACTCCTTATTGGGGAGAATGCAATGTTTAAATGGCATTTTTTAGGTACTGGTGGTAAGGGCCTAACCTAGCCCATGTTTTTTCTCTAAGCAAACCCTTTTCTTCCATGGTCAAAAGGTAACATTTTCTATTTGCTCTACAAAGCAGAGCTGACCCCCTCAAGTTTATTCCACCAATGATTAAATTCACCACCATCTATCTTGAGTTACTGAGACCCTCTTTCAATATCAAGCTTCTGAAGGTCACACTTTGGCCATAAAGTTTTCATTCAATGGTGCTGAATGACATCACATTATTTTCTCAGTTGCATGAATTAACAAGGCCGACTGAGGGGTGCAAATTGTTAAGTGTTTTTGACTACAAAGTCAAAGTCTGGAGATGCCTTGGAAGAAAGGCCTGGCAATCTACATCCAAAAGGTCATGGCCGTGGAAAACTCTATGGCACCTCCGGTACACATGGGTCTCTATTAGAATTGACTCAACAACAGTTAACAACTGAATCAACTGTCTAACAATCACAAGTCTGGGTGCTGTTTATATTATAGACCAATTTGCCTCAACTTCAGTGATCATAAAATAGACTTGAAAAAGAAAATGACAACAAGAGTTGACAAAGAGGTGCATAAATTAAATTAATCTCATTTTTATGTCAACTTTGGGCTTCAAAAATGAAAATGAGAACAGCTTAAAGAGGGGTCAGGGCAAAGGTCAAAAGGCCTTTCCTCCTTCCTTACCAAACATATTCAGCAGTGACTTGATAATGGTCATCAGTAAGTTGATTTGTTAACCGGGCGTTGTTTATGTTGTTGTTAGGTGCCATCAAGTTGCCTACGACTCACAGGGACCTTAGGAGCAACAGATCTGAACCCTGCCCTGTCCTGCCCCAGCCTTACCAACTCTGTCACCCTCAAGCTCACTGTGGTTGCCACTGTGTTGTTTATTTATAGCGGAATCTAAACATAAAAGAAGAGCTTAAGATGCATAAGAGATTTAGGTTCGTTATAAAATTCTAACATACTTCAAAAGATGCTAAATCCTGGTATGAAATACTGTGCTGCTCCACTGTGAGTTTTATGAAATGCATTTGGCCCTGACTGTGACGATGTAGGCAAAGGGCTGCTCAAACACAAGATAGGATAGAAGAACCAAATGATGTCTAGAGTTAAGACTTCTCAGAAAAGTTAAAGATGAATCATAACTCTTAAGATACATACTTTCACCAAAAGCACATGTACCACGGGGTAAGCTGGCCACTGTCATCAGGAACCTGGCTCACATCAACTGTTTGATCTCCCGATTGATCCAGCTTTGCAGATGCTCAGCAGAGGTCAAGGAAGAAAACCCAGCTCCTCAAAAGCATATAGGAAATTTTCTTCCTTGTATTTGAAAATGCCACTGACTGATAATTTTCCCCCCTTTAAAATATTCAGCTGGATGCAGCCATATTATAATTGTCACACAACAACCTAAATTCAGGGACACATCTTTTAAAACAATGTATTATTCAGCAACCTTAAGTAAACATGCAATTTAGGAATGGAAAAGATGCACACAGAGACAAAGTAATCATAGATACAAAGCCTGGTGAATTTCCGTGCCATGCACTTCACACCCCAACTCATCTCGCTGGGGAACTAGAGAAGGGGCAGAACCATTTCTATTATGATAATTCACAAAGGGAAGCCATATAGATATGCATGCAAAGTCTCTCCCCACCTCTCCATTTACATGCCAGGATTTCAACTCTGTGACACTGAGTCCCTTCATTTAGCCAATTAGTCCTTCCAGCTTCATGTAATGCACGCCAAGAAGAAGGAGAAATAGAAGTGCTGACGTTCACTGCTTTGAAAGTTGCTATTCTAATGCCAAAGCTGCCTCTTGAGCAATTTCCAGAATGTATTAACATGGGAGCAAAGCTCTATTCCTAAAGACATGGATCACATTATGCAGGGGAGCCCCCTTCAACATGTCACAATTGTACAGGAGTCCCTCCGCTCCCTGCAAGATCTTATAGTTGGAGTTAGCACAGGCTTGAGTTTAGGGTCCTAACTCATGCAAAGTCTAGGTGGTCTTTCTGAAGAAAAGGGGCTAATTTAAAATTATTTTGCAAGCAAAGCACGGCATGTTTTCTGAACGACAGCAATGGCCAAGTCTTTGCACGGCTGTTGGAAGAAAGCTACTTAAAGTCCAAAGCAAATCAGTCTCTCAGTTCAGGTGAGAGTGAATGACCTTCCGTTTCTGTCTTTTCCCTTTTAACCAGCTACGACTAGGTTCCTGAATTTAAATTTGGCATAAGGCCCCTTGAATTATCTTTCAATCGTGAGGATGAAATTAACAACAGTTGATATTTAAGCAAAACAGAAATATGCTTCTACACGTTAACACTTGTAAAGCTGTGTGGTTCTAAGTGCCGAGTGACACAAGGGATTCTGATACTTAGATGCAGTGAGAAGGGCCTATAACATACTCAGAACCATCCATTATATCCTGTGTGACGGTTGGGGTGATCATCCTCTTATAGTTAGGACACTGACAGAGATGCTACTATCACCCTTCCCATTTTGCTCATCAAAGCGGATGCACATGCTTTGTGTGGACATATCCTACCACACGTTCAGCTGCTCTTTCCATTCACTCATATTTGAAAGAGGCAAGTGGGCAGGCTCTTCAGTGAGTTAGGTTAACACAGTTGAAGGAGCATATGAGCATTAGCCAAGACCCCGATTCCCAAGTCTCAGCTCTTCCACTAGTCAGCTCAACTTACTTGGACCATCTCTCTTCTTTTCTCCACACACACAATCTGCAAATTGCCTGAGGTGAGTGTAAAAGGTTCTTTTAAGGTAGTTTTGTCCCCCTCCCACAAAAGGGCTTCTTTGTTTTTGGCTCCCATGGCTAAAAAATAAAAAATAAAAAATAAAAAAATCTTGATTCATTTCTATCACCTCACTTAAACCTTCAATCCTTCCTTCTCTATCTTGTAAATACTCTGTTACTGAAGCAAACATCTTATTAAGGTAAGTTTTAAAACGATTATACTCTTCTTTGTGAAGGATTTATGCACACAGTCATCTCTTCGCATAGCCTGTCTCTTAGAGCTAAGTACTGTATCCTCTTCAGAATGTCTGTTTAGGCCTTCGAGTCCCTCACATTCCCTATGATACAAGGCATTCCATTTTTCCTTTTAAATCTTTCTGTTATTAGAATTGTATATGATCAAAGTCTATGATAACCTTCAGTTCTCAAACCTGAGAAACTTACATTTTGAGATATTTTTTGCTTCTCATATATAGTCATTTATCAAATCTAGAAATTACATATTTTTCCCCTACTAGTTTATTTACAAAACTCAAATACAAATTCGAACACATTCCTTCAATTTCCCTCACCCTCCTACCCATCAAATTGTACAACCCCATCCACATCCCTCTGCTTCCAGCCTCTCCCACCCCTCCTGGATCCTTACACTCATTCTATAATAACAGGTGTTTATTTTTTATATATTTTAAAAAAATATTTTTGTGTGTGTGTGTGTGTGTACCATCAAATCAGATCTGACTAGTACAGGAGGAGATTTTTTTCTCCTTCTCCAGCAGAGCATCTGGTGGATTCGAACCGCGTACCCTCTAGTATTGCAGTGCAGCTTCTTGTCACTGGGCCACCAGAGCTCACTTATAATAACAGTTTTATACAATATTTATCCTTGTGGGACTGAGTTAGTTCACTCAGCATAATGCTCTCCAGTCCCTCCCAAGTTAGGTAGTAATTTACAAAGTTATTATTCCTGTGTGCTGCATAGTATTTCACTATGTGAATGTACCATAATTTCTCAATCTATTTATTTGTGGTTGGACATTTGGGCTGTTTCCATGTTCTTGCAATGGTGAATAATGCTGCTATAAACATTGGTGTACAAATCTCAGTTTGTGACTTAGTGTTCATATTCTCAGGGTATATTCCAAGCAGTGGAATAGCTGGGTCATACGGAATTTCTATGTTCAACTTTGTTTTTTTTAAACTTTTTCTTAAAAACCACAATCCTTATCTTCCTTACCTATTCAGTCTGTATGCTGAGCAAATAATTCATGAAGTCAGACTCTATGAAGAAGAATGTGGCATCAGGATCTAAGGAAGATTCATCAACAACCTATGTTATGTAGACAACATAAACTTGCTTGCTGAAAGTGAGGATGACTTGGAGTGCTTGCTGCAGAATTATAAACATTATAGCCTTCAATATAAGTTACATCTTACCATCAAGAAAACAAAGGTCCTTACCACTGGGACAATCTGCAACATCATAAAGGACTGAAACTGTCAAAGATTTCATCTTAATTGGATCTACAAGTAATACCCTTGTTACCAGCAGTCTGGAGATAAGGAGACATACTATCTTGGGCAAGCACACTATCTTAAATACTGAAGAGCAATGATGCCAGTTTGAAGACTAAGGTAAGCTCAATTCAGACCATTGCTTTTTCAAACGCTTGCTCTGCATCTGAGAGCTAGACTATGAATAAGGAATGAATAAGTATGACAAAAGAAGAATCGATGTCCTCAAATGAGATGGACTGACATGGTGACTTTAGCAATGGGCTCAAGTTTATCAGAAATGCTGAGGATGGCACAGGATAGGGCAAGATTCACACCTGTTGTTCAGAGGGTCACTGAGTGAGACATCTGACAACAATACAACAATCTTCGTCCTGTTACTAGTCTCACTGTATTTAAGAGAGAAAACTCTCTCCATTCTAAATGTATTCTCAAAAGTTTGCCTATAATTCCTTTTCAGTTCTCCAGTGGATTTCTACCTTCAGATCAATTGTGAATTTCATCCCCTGCAATTTAAGATAGAAGTTTGTTGTTGACTCCACTCTGACTCATAGCAAGCCTCCACTGAGTTTCTGAGGCAGTAAATCTTAGTAAGAGTTGACTGCCTGTATTTCTCTCACGGAATGGCTGGTGGATTTGAACTGCTGGACTCCTGTAGCTTTTTGGTTAGCAGTGTGACACTACACCGTTAGAACTCCTTAATTGATTAATATGAGTTGATCGATTATTGCCTTGTAACTTTAGGTTTTGATTCTAAATAACTCTGGATATCAAAATAAAATAAAAACTAAACTATTGTATTTTGTTACATATTATTATTACTGTTATATACTATCTAGTCAGAACCGAATCATAGCTGACCCGCCAGCAGGTTTTCTGAGTCGGTAAATCACACAGAGGGAGATTACCCATCTTTCTTCCATAGAAGAACTAGTGGACTTGAACCTTGTGCCTTGGGATTGGCAGTGCAGCTCCTTATCAATAGGCCACCAGAGCTCAAAAGTCTCTAAAAGTCCAACCAGTTACTCTGCATACAGCAGATATCCAGTAAACACTTGTTGAACTGGGCCAAGAAGGAACCATCCTAAACAGTTTCCTCATGGCATAGGGAGTAATCAGAAGAAGACTATTAACATCAATATTCCATAATGGCTTCTAATTGTCATAAAAAATGCTGAAACAAGAGACTAACATTTCTCTCACCTTCTTGATTGTTTAATATTATGTTGACAAAAATACATCTTTAAAAACAGCTTTGATTTTAAAATGGTACATTTACACACCAAGAATTAGAGACTAGCAAAGTCTCATAATCTGATTTATTTCTCTGTAATATATCTGTCTTGAGAACATCAACAGGAATACACCAAAGAAATATGTCCCTTCCGGGATCAACTATATAAAAAGACAGAACACATCATCAGCACAAAAATCATTATCCATCTAATTTCTCCCATTCTGGATGGCTCCGGTGAGCCCCTCCATCATTACTGACTAGGGTTAAGAGAGACCTTAATGGATTAATTAAACCAGAGAAAGACTGCTTCGCAAACCAAAATGGTCCCCGGCACAGATAAGACAACAGTCCTGTTCTCTGCTCGCTCACATGTGCAAGGCTGGGCTGCTGCAACCAAACCTCTGTAATTCTGTACTTATAAGAGGTAAAGCACGCAAGTTATAGAGAAGTGTGCTGTTTGTGTGAACTTAGAGCCTTTTCTCTAAGACAAGACACAAAAACGAAAGCTAGAAGGAAGACTGGGACTTGCACTTGCTTGTAAAACTCTTAGGGAACCTGGAGGTCACCTTTCAGCCAAATAACAGAATGTAGAGTATAGTGGAATATAAAATAAATAAGGGCAACCACGAGCAACGTGTTCCTTAGACCAAATGGGCATTTGCCCCAACATGGGAATGCAGGAAGGGCTCCCGCGGGAGGGCTGGCACTAAGAAAGCAGAGTGGAAACAGGGAGAGACTGGACATGTTACAGGGTTACCAAGAGAGGACAGGGAATAAACTATGTCTGAATTGTTAAATGGGAAACAAATTTGCTGTGTGAACTTTCACCTCATGCATACTAAAATGCTCCCCCCACCAAAATCTTTCAGTGAAGTAAATGGAACTTTTCAGTTCAACTGTAATTTATACATTGGGACTCAACATGGTGGGTCTATCTGATCCCTGGAGGAACCCCCCGGGTGTTGGGGGGGGGAAGAAGGAAGATCTAAAACGTGTTCAGTTCTCTGATTCTGGACTCCTTCAGGGCACTGGCCCCCATAGTAGAAATGAGGCCAGCCAGTCCCAGGCAGGCTCCGTAGCTGCTCTCCTAGACTCACAAGGTTTGCCCCCATGTTAACAGACTCAGTCTGTCTTTCTCAGCTTCATCATTTCCAGAGCCAGGTGTTCCTGGTGGTGTGTGTTCTTTTCTTTTAATATCTACATATTTAAAGCTGTGTGCGGATTGTCCCTATCATGAATTTCCATTTTAGGAGCTATTCATATTATTAGTCTGATTTAACAAAAATTTTTTTCAAGAAAAGAGTAAATTTTCAATATAGTTTACTACTTTAGGGGTTCCCCCATCTCTTTTCTTTGTACAAGAAGGAAAAGATCCTAAATTGTTATCCTGTTCTCTTCTTTCATTTGAATTTCAAAATCCTGTTTAAATGAACAACCCTCAAGGTTTCCATTACGACAGCTGTCTTTGGGTGTGCCGTGGTGACTTTAGGGCTGTGGGCACTTCTTTCTTTCAGCTCTTTGTGACTATTCTATGCCCTAGTCCTCTTTCAAAGTCACACTGGCATTCAAACAATGACCTCTCCCCTAGTTGGGTGCTTCTTGAGCACCAGAACGAGTAGTCTTGCCTCTATCGCTGTACCTCTCTTCTACATGCGGCCTACATTCCTGAAAAGAAAGGGGCCTGGAAAGGCATACCACTGACTTCACTTTGGCACCCCAAATCTAAAGGCAAAAGACATAGATTTTAACTGCTCCGTTAATTGGGACAAGTTTTTCTTCTCAGAATTTACATCAAATTCAAGAACAGCTCTCTAAGCCTTGCTGCTCTGCTGTGGCCAAGTGTCCGAGAGGGTATTTAGGTCAAGGGTGGGGGTGGAGCTGGGAGGCAGCAGAGAACCTGGCTGGGTCTCCCTTCGAATCGTTCACCACTCCTGAGTCTCCAAGTCACTTGGCCTACCATTATATTTTAGCCTATAACAGAGCACAATGATTTCCTTTCAGATGAATAAAACCTGAGCGGTTAAAACCTAATGGAGTGGCTAATACCTAATAGAATCTGACTGGTTCAAGTAATCTGGTTACGGAGAAAAAAAAATCACTAATAGTTTAAAAGCAAAGAAGTGATTACATTATCCAAGAATTTTTCTTACACAGAAGGGAGGAGAGAAATACCATGAGAGTTTACCATATTTTGGGTACCAGAGTAGGTCTCCCTGCCATCAACTCTCTTTTGACTAATGTTATTGTTGTGCACTGTAGAGTCAGAACGGACCCATAGCTGACCCTCCAGTGGTGTTTGAGAAGGAGTTAATCGCGTGGAGGGAGACTGCCCACCTTTCTCCCACGGAGCAGCTGGTGGACTCAAACCACGTGCCTGCAGGGATGCAGCACGTCTTCTTGCCACTAGGTCCTAGCAACACTTCTTTGTGTTCTAGGGGCAGCTAATCTTTATAGGCAGAAGCTGCCCAGCTTTCTCCTGAGGAGGGCCTGGTAGATTTGAGCCATCCACTATTTTGTTAGCATTCTGATACAAAATGCACCATGCCATTGAGACTCCTTACTAAGAACACTTGCTATCTCATTTAATCCTAATAAGTACCTTCCAAGGTGGATTATTGCCCTTATTTCCTTGTGTGAATAAAGTGAAACAAGCAAGACTGTGTTTTTATCACACTCGCAACACTTGAAAGTGGTTTAAGGTATTCATAACTGAATCCAAATTTGTCCATCTGTAGATGGACTGTGTTCTTTGCCAGAGTTAGCTAAGGGGACATCCCCAAACAAGAAATGATTATTTATTCCATAAGCAATATTTTAGTTAATATCTGCTACATAGTGCTAAATTATATGTAGAAGTTCATATACATAAAAACATACATTCTCTGCCACCTTGACAGTTAAATATGCTCGTACAAACAAACTGACATTGGACCCACCAAAGAGAATTTTAATGTAGAAAATTCAAAGGATTCTTTTACAAAGGGTGCCTTTCACCCCCAATTACAGAAGACAATCTATTTGATATTGGAAAGTTATCCAATTAATGCTTGAAAACATAAATAATAACTAAACCCCAAAAGTCATTCAACACCAGAAAAATGATGTTCTATGATCATAAAATTCTACGTAAGTCTTAATGAATCACCAGTACATTGAGATTTATCCTAAAACTAACTTTGAACACATAATGAGTGCATGATAGTTTTATTTTGATAGTTTTATTTTCCAATTCAGGTTGACACTGGCATTGCCTCTCTTTAACTTGTCTTCCATATGGATGGGAAAATGGCTTGAGTTTTTATTTCACATATGAAGGTTTAGTTTCTGAGAAAGGTCATTTGAATAAAAACACTGAATTTCTTTCATAGTGGTAAGTAGTGATATCAGACTTCTCCCTTTTCAGTCAGACTTATCCACACAGACACACATCCCAATTAAAGATCCACCTAATTTCATGTGGGAAAAAAAAATAAAAAGAGATGAAAAAGCAGGAGTCTAGGAAGCAGGGAGAGGAAGACTTGACAAACCCAACATTTCTAAGGAATCAATGCTATTGTCCAGAATGCTCTATGAAGAACACGCATGTAAAGAACAAGTCTCCTAGCATGCCAAGAGATGGTTCTTGGAATCACTGGCTCGGCAACTAAAGCTCTGTATGGTCAGAATGGCCCTGAGAGAAGGATGATGCTGGAAAGGGATTCAATAATGGCCCTATAAAGCTTTCTAGCACATTCCCTACTGCATATAAAACCAATTATTGAAGCAATGCAATAATTTTCCAGAATATACACAAAGTATAATATCTATCTATCTATCTATCTATCTATCTATCTATCTATCTATCTATCATCTATCATGATTAAATGTGCAACAATGAATGAATAGTAATCCAAAGTCTCTATAAACATTCATTAAAATTAATGATGATAAAAAAAGAATTATGTGTCATTAGTTATAGGTAGCCCTATAGGATAAAAATAAGTTAATGCACTTGAAGCCTAATTAAAATGTTGGAGATCAAAATTTCACCCCAGAGACACCTTGGACGAAAGGGCTGGCAATCTGCTTAGGAAAAATTAGTTACTGCAAAACTTATGGAGTGCAGTGGTACCCAGACACACATGGGACCAACATGAATTAGTATTGGCATGATAGCAACTAACGTGGTATTAGTTAGCAGTTAGTGGTAAGGAGTCATGCTTGCAACCCCAAAGCACACAGTTCAAATCTACTAGCCGCTCCACAGGAGAAATATGGGTAATATCCTCCTGTGCAATGAACCGAAAATCTTTAATGGGTCAGTTCTGACTACAAGGTACAAGGCACAAAACAATAACAACAACAATTAATTTTTATGGCATTCCAGATGTCTACTCATACTTGACTAAATATCACTTGTCACTGTTTTCTTACAGAAATAAAGAAAAGAGGGACTGAGATAAACAAGAATATTATCCTCTAACAGTAATAAAAGACAAGTGCTAGATATTCTAATACCAATGACAAAATTGCCAAGAATGATATTCTAAAATCCTGGATTTTCTCTTAACCCTTTCACATTTAGAACCATAGGGGAGATTTGGATGCCTACAGATCTTCAACAAATAGTACTGCTAGGCACTACAGTTTAGTCTCTTTGAAATAAAAGACATGCTGGGATCCCAAAGATCCATCCATGTTGGAAACAGCATGCACATTAGTCTTGTGGGCGCACCACACATTGGAGGGGGAGGGGAGAAGCATTAGCACCAAAATTCACGAGTCATTGTCTCCCACCTTGGCACGGGTTAGCTGAAGGCCAGGGAGAATAATGGATGTGCAGTAGTCTCTCTCATACAGACAGCAGAGATGGGGGAAAACCACACACTTGTATTTTGCTAATGTAAAAGTCCCAGTGGAAACATTAGCACTCAAAGACATTAATGTGGATTTGGGACACTCCCTGAAGGATTTTGATTCCATTAGAAAAAAAAAAAAAGACGGTGACAGATATAATCCTGCTTTGATATGTTTAATGCCATTTAAAGAGAAACTGCACCCATTTACCTCAGGCTGGGACACCAAGAGTTCAAAAAGTGAAATATCATTTCTCAGTGCAGTGAAAAAAAGCTTGGAAAATATTATGTGAAAATTAATTTGGCATGCTTCTTTGAAATTTTAGATTTCTGGGATGAGCAAATGGGTACAGTTTTCTTTTAACTGTTTTTGAACACCATGTGTTGAGAAGAAAACAACAGAATGGCAATTGCTCATCCAAAATGCTAACTTGTGGCATGGCACAGTCAAGATGGCCTACCACAGCCAAAAAGCAGGTGTGTGCTATGCCTCGCACTTCACTCGCATGCGCGCCACATGTCCCTGCATTCAGCAACCTCTTGCATTTGCTTTTGGAACCTTTCTGAGGGGGACAGTAAACATGACTCAACAGAATGTCTAGCCTACAAGGGACGGGTTCTCCAAGTTTTTCTGTGAGACAGGCTTTCTGAGAGGGGGAAAAAATTGGAATAATATATCTATTTCAGAATCCCGTGCTGTATCACGTCCTGTGACCCAGAAGGTCATTTTTCTGGGATGAAATTTGGGATCTAATCAGCCTGGAGAGTAATGGTGAAGCTTTCGCGTGGCTGGAGAAAAGCTATTAAATCAGCTACCTCATTTGGGTTGAGAACACAGGTAATGGACCTGGTACAGACAGTATGCAGCTAATCTAAAAGCTTAAAGTAATGAACCTCACCTCCCAGGTCCAGGGATAAACGTGAAACGTGGGATGCACAAAATTATTTGATGTTCTGGGATGTTGCGGCTTCTGCAATCTACTAAAACTTGACATTCAAAATTTGATAATAGGTTTTAACCCTTCCACAGCAATTAAATGATTTTGATATAGACATTCACCTCTGTGACTGTTCTCTGGAAGAGGAGGAGACAGACTTTTATTTAGTTTATAGATGAGAAAGATGAAGATATTTCCGATGACCTCTTGGAAGTTAATTTAAAAAACCCTCAAATACATTTCCATCAAGTCAGAAATGATTCCTAGCTGACACTCTGGTGGGTTTTCAGAGCCTGGAAATCACAGAGAGGAAGACTGGCCATACTTCTCCCTTGGAGCTGCTTTTGGATTAGAACTAGTTGTTGAAGAGAGCAGAGAAAAATTCATGACCAAGCCTAAGCCCGGTGAAATCCAAGGGGATCTATGTTGTAGAAGTTGAAGATGTTTGAAGACAGTTTTCCAATATTAACATAAAAATGGAGACTCTTTGCTATCATTTTCTTGTAATTAATAAATAATTTATTAACAACCTTCTATGTGCAGATAGCATCAGTCAAGAGTGGAGAAATAAGAAATTTATAAATACCAAAGTGGAGAAAACATACTTAAGTTTTATGGGTAAAACAGCGATATTTTCTGTAGGCGAGTTTCTGAGTAGGCAAAGAGTTCAAAAAGAGAATCTGTTGCCAACTATCTGCATGCCACTGCTAATTTCATCTCTCCAGCCATTCGTATTACATGCACTATATATTTTTTATGTATCATGTGACATTCTAAGTGTGAAGAGGATACAGCTTACATATTCTCTATGTTTAACCAACTCTGAAGATTAATGTCTGGTGGCTAACTAAAAGGTTGGCTGTTCAAACCCACCAGCTGCTCTGAGGCAAAAAGATGCAACAATCTGCTTTTAAAAAGATCCTAGTCTTGGGAACACTGTAAGGCAGTGCTACCTTGTCTTGTAGGACTGCTTCGAGAAGGAATGGACTTGACAGCAACGGGCACTGCGCAGTGGTGGCTGAGGGCGGTGGTGTGTGAGACACATATAAACAACTCTCTTGCAGGAAAATATGTAATCAGTGCCATATGGGACATATAAATAAATGCTTTAACAATTCATAAGGAGGAGCGAGCCCTCTGGCTATGGACCAACCCTTCCACAAGCATATAAAATGGCTCGATGCATACAAAGGAAAGTACTTCTAACAACTTTCTAGGCAACTGGTTTGTCTTTTTAGATTTTTTAAAAATTTTATAGTGGTTCACTTGCAAAGTCAATAAAGTTTGTATACATTGTTTTTCACACTGGCTCTTTCCCTTTCCCCACCTCTCCTTCTACCCATCAAATTGTGTGACCCTATGATTAAGGCCCCCTCCCCTCCTTGGATCCTTGTACTTGGTCTTTATGAGACTGAGTTAGTTCACTCAGCATAATACTCTCCAGTCCCTCCCATGTCAGGTAGTAATTTACCAAATCATTGCTCCTCCGTGCTGCATAGTATTCCACTGTGTGTATGTCAACTGTTGGTGTGCACAGGAGGCTGGTGAAGCTGTGACGGGAGAGGCATGCCCTCATACTACCGTATACAGGGTTGACCTACAGTCAATGATGACCAGAAGCACACATGGATAACAGACAATAAAAGTGGATGCAGGCCTGGCCAGTAGGTCATAACAGTACTAGATGTTTACACGATTATTGTCAACCTGTTAGGAACTGACATTATAATGGCATTCTTCCCATACTGGTATGAATCGTTTAGTCTGTTAGATACTCTGGGGTGTTGGGAGATATAGTTCAGGGCTTCATCCTTCTAAATCAGAGCATCAGCTTGGTCCCTACAAAGTGACCATAGTATAGGCACCACAGATCTCAAAGCCATGGGAAATTAAATCTAGTAAGAAGGATAAGCCAGAACCCAGGATCCCTGCAAGTACCGACAATGGGAAGGGCCTGGGGTAAATGCTGGGATTCAAACGATAAAGCAGGTTCTCAGGGCAGTAAGAAGCAGAAATGGGATGTTCTGGCTTCCAGACCTGGGCCCTATCTATAAAATCACCTTCCTTTTCAGTTTCTATTCCTCTCAGCCACTCTAGCTCTTTGCATCACGAACAGTGGCCTTCTGTAATTGGGTGTGTGTATGTGTGTGTATGTGTGTGCGTGCGTGTATGTGCTATGTGTCTTTTTAAGAGGGAGGATGGAATTACTGATGTGCTTTTGTAAAGGATTCAAGGTTGTCTGGATCCCTAAAGAATGCAATTGAAAAAAAAATACCATTTCTTTGATTCAATGGTGCTTACATTTGGGCAGAGTTTTCTTTTTCCATCCTCAAATACAGTATTTGAGACAATCTGCCCACAATGGAAAGCTTTTAGAGCTTCAAAAGTGTAGGCGAACCAAATCAGAATTAATCTCTGAAAATGGAGACTCAGGCACATGGGGGGAAGAAAAGGGTTTTGAAAAAATAATCAAGGCAAGAGGCAATTCTACAGAAAGGTGCCTGACATTTCTCAGAGTTCAAAACAAGTGAGAGTAACTACAAGTTAGGATAGGAGACGAAGGATTCCAGCAATTCATGACCTACTATCTCACCTATGCTTCTATAACTTGGCTGTTTCTAGCAAGGTGCTCTTGATTTGGTTATAATATGTTCTATGATCTGGCTGTGTGAATCCCACCTCAAAAACCAAAAACCAAAACCCAACTATCATGGAGCAGACTCCAACTCATAGCAACCTCATGTATCTGACAGCAGAACAGGACGGAGCAGTTCTACTCTCTCCAAATGGTTTTCAATAGCTGATTTTATGTATTTTTTTTAAAGTATATCTTCGGCCATTCTTCTGAGAAAGTCACACATGGACTCAAACTACCAACCTTTCAGTTCTCAATCAAATATTTATTAGTTGGTACCACTCAGGGACTACATAAACATGAACAAGCATGCAGCAACAACAGCAACAAAACTCCACAGCTGTCAAGTTGATTCCGACTCATGGAGATGTTAGAAGACCATGCAGAACTGCCTTCGAGGGGTCTTTCCAAGGCCATAATCTTTACCCAGGCCCATGACACCTCTTTTTCCTGTGGGTTAATACCACCGGCATTTTGGTTAGTAGCTGAGTATTGTAACACCAGGGCTCTCGTATGCATTCAAAAGAGGTTAACCAGCTGAAAGGAGCCCTGGTGGCACAGAGTGTTAAGTGTTGGGCTGCTAACTAAAAGGTCAGCAGTTTGAACTCATTGGCGCCTCTCAAGGAAGAAGAATGAACAGTCTCTTGCCTTTAGGATTTACAGCCCTAGAAACAAGGATAGAGTCATTCTACTTTGACCTATTGAGTTGCTATGACTCAGAATCGGCTTCATGGTAGTGACATTGGTTGGGCTTTTGGCTAGGCCAACTGGGGCCAGGGGGAAAGGGCCAATTAAAGAAGATGGACCAGACCAGTGTTTAGGCTTCTCACAGTAGTGTTTAATTTTATTATCCTGTTAAATAAGTGGTTTTTATTAGGGGGAAAATCCCCTCACTGAGGTGGTTGTGGTTGCAGATGCCATTCAAGTTGGCTCTGACTCATATTCTATGTAAAACATAGCAAATCCCTGCCTGATCTTGTCACCCCTAGGTGTCCTCACAATCACTGCAGCACATAAACCCATTGTTGCAATCGCCATGTCAACCCTCCTGAGAGTCCTTAGCACTGACCCTCTACCAAGCATGATGTTCTTTTCCAGGGATTCCCTCTGGTGAGGGAGACCTGGTGACTTAGTGGTAAGGACTTCCATTGCCAACTCAAAGGTTCGACTGAACGGTGGACTGGATCCACCAGTTTTGCCACGGGAGAAAGACAGGCGACCACTTCCCATGGGATTCACTGCTTCTGAAAACCTGCTGGAGGCTAAGCAACGAGCGGGCTCCGATTTGATTGTACATAGCAACAGTCTCTTCTGAAAACATGCCCAAAGTGTGTGAGATAAAGCCTCACCATCCTTGCTTCTATGAAACAGTTTGGCTATATTTGTTTAAAGACAAAACCAAAACCAAAACCAAAGCCTTGAAAACACGAGCGACAATGGAGAGAGAGAATACTGATCCTTTTTGCACGCTTGGTATTGTTTTGCATTATCTATGGCTTTCTTTATGTTCTGCCTTAGACCAGCCCTGCTCATTTTCTATGTGAGAAGTTCAAGGTTCAGAGAGGTTAGGTGAGTGTTCTCTGCTCACACAGTGAGAGGGAGCTAATTTGGGACCCAAACGTGAAAAGTGGGGCTCGAAGCCCTGCTCTTCACCGTGCCTTGCCAGGCCAGACTCTGTATGCTTTTCATGGCATGAAATCAGTGTTGGGGAACTCTGCCCAGCATCTCTGGTTAGCAGAGGGAAACACTTTCATCATTTGCCAACATGTCATAGGAAAAAAACCGAAACAAAACAAAAAAATTAAAACTCACGGCTCTAGGAGATTTCCTATCAACCACCTGAAGTTTGGCTTGGTTACACATATTTGAATATCTGACAATCTTACAAGAACTCCAAAGAGAATTAAAAAAAATTTTTTTTTTCATTTCTGCTCACTCCTCAGCTAAAAGTCTCCTATTCCTACATAACAACGTGCCTGGGGAGCTCTCTCACCGACAGAAACTCATCAGAAAATGCTGAAAAGTCAGAATTTGGGGCCTGTATCCTGACTAATGTTACCAGCTGTGAGTCGGCTCGAACATCAGTAATATGATATTTCCTGCTACAATTTGATTTGGTTAAAATTGTGTTTGAAGTTCACCCTTTTATTAACTAGAATTACCACCTCCTGTAACTGGAGGGCCCCTGAGAGCAGGCTCGCTGGTGTGATCCAACCACCCACCCGCCATCCATGCATTTCCTGGCAACAAATACTATTAAATTGACAACTACAGAAATAGGTCAAAATGTCTTTTCAATAGTTGCTAATGTTCCCCTAATGCTCTACGGCCTCCCTTTGATTTCCCTGCTAACATTTTTTTCTCTCAGATTGCAGGAGCAACAACTAGTAAAGAGAAATGAGTACAAGAAGGAGATGTTGGCTACTGGGGACAATGTCTATCTTAGGGTTTCCCTTAACCATCAGATGAAAAGGCTGGACTTCTCAGGGGGCCCTGAGCCCCTAACACAGCTCTGCCACTGAGGTGCATGACCTGGAAAAAGAGCCGTGTCCTAGAATGACTGATTATTCAAATTTGTAAAATGCTCAGCGTTCACAAGTGAAAGGAACCTCGATTTATCGCCAGGCATTGGAGCTTAAGATTCATTTGCACTGCTTTTACAACTGTGTCCAGTAGAGCCTAGGCCATGGGACAGAAATTGATTTTCATATCAGAAAAGTAATACCGTGGCATATTTTTGTGAGAGACCCTCTACGATCATCATTCCATGTGGTTGGCTGTTACCTGCATAAGCCAACGTTTTCTCTCTCTCTCTGGAAGAAATGCATGCTTTTCTGAGCTCACTTCACTTGGGTGACCCAGGATGATGAAAGGAGGGTGGGGGGGGGTGTGTGCGCGTGCAGCTGCATCTGGAGGGGAACATGGCTGGTTCTAGGGCCACTAGTTTTGCTCAGAATGGGATGGTCACTTAAAGAAGGCAAGAATCAGTAAACACCCCATTGTTAGTGAGACACATTTCAACTTCTACTACTTCTGAGAGGTAAACATCCGGTGGGGTGAAGGGTAGGGGCTGAGCCTTTCAAGCCTCTTGGTGCCTTAATCCTTTATACCACAGAGGGTTATTTCAATGTAAAGCAGTTTGGAAGTTGAGGCTGAAGGACAAGATAGGGAAAATCTTGGAGCATGAGGTGATGCAGGAGCAAGTCTGATAAACCCAAGGACTCTGGGCGCGGAAAGCAAGGGAAAGCGGGAAGGGAGGTGTAGCCAGGACTGACAAGAATTAGTCTCTTTTTGCCGGGGGAATCTGTCTGGAACTAGTGAATCACTGAAACATCCCCTTAGGAGCTGTCATGGGTTTATCAATAATGTTTTTGACCCTTCTGCTGTGCTGTCTCTGCTGTTACTAGACAGATCAGCACTTATTAAAACACTTATAAACTATATCTCCCTGATTCTCCCAAAGTTCAGTTAACATAACCAAAAATTCAAGCCTGTTGCAAAGCAAATTTATTGTGACTCCGTGCAATTCCAAGCATGCCAGAGGACAACTGCGCTCCGTCGAGTTTTCAATGACTGTACTCTTACAAAGATGGCAAAGCTCACCAGACCGTGCTTCCAAAGGACCGCTGAGTGCATCTGAACCACCAATCCTTCAGTCAGGAACTGAGTACAAACAATTTGTGCTGCTTAGGGTCTCTAGGTTAATCTAATCTCCTATAACTTCTACTCACCAAAAGTCTGCATTTCCCCATCAGATTTTGCCTGATTTCCTCTGGTGTCCAGTTGTTAGCCAAAAGATCGGAGGCCCGAATTCACCAGCTACACCAAGGGAGAAGACAGACCGGCAGTCTCCTCTCCTGAAGAAACGTGAGGAAGGGTTGCTATGAGTCACACATGACTGGATGGCAGTGGGTTTGGTTTTTGGTATGCTGGAGGGAGAATAAGTGGAAGAGATGGTAAGGGAGAAGGAGGAGGGGGAAAGTGGAACAAATGCACGGTTCCCGAGCTGCTAGAGTGGACGGAACTTCTCCAGACAGCCCTGGAGTGGGGGCTCAGTGCATTGCTAGCTCACGGTTGTCAGGTTCCTTCTCCTACGTGATTCCCTCAGGTCCCAGGTCCTCTAGTGTATTTCCTCTTTGTCCCAGTTATGGATGCCTGGAAACTCGCTCTGGGCCAGTCACCTAGAATTTCTCTTTCTGGAATGTCATGGGCCCTCTGAGTCATCAGCCTAACTGACTGGGAGTCAGGTGACTCGCATTCTTTTAGTGTTGGTATGTTTCTAACACACTGTGGAGCCTGGCCCAGGTGGTGCAGTTTTGTAACTCACACGCATCAGTGGTGGTGAGGGTGGCTGTACAGGCACCAAACCCAAGAAGAAGACTTTTCATTCAGGGACAGTAAAGAGAAGTCCTGTCTCCAGGTCCACTGCTTGTGTTCTGAGTAAGGAGGACAGGATAGGTAGGGGCTGGAGGCACAAGGAAAATGACGAGAAGGATATGAACACATAGCTGGCAGTGGCGCCGGTGGGAGTCTGAGATAAGCAGAGCCAGGGCCAGAGCTGTGCCATCAACTTGGCTTTACAAAGCACTGATGTGTTTCATGACACTAGCTTGGGAGTTCTATGTTAAGAGGCCCTGAACACTCACTTTGCTGGTAAATGCTCTTTCTTTTTTTTAAAAAAAATAGCATTATAATTACTGAAGTCTCATGTATCTAATAAAAGGGCAAAGATTTCATTATCATGACATTATTTCTCAAGTAACAATTCCTAGTCAAATATGCTTGTCTATTTTTACACATACACAATCCTATGTACATACGTTCTGGGGCCTTAGTTATTAAGGAGCTGCACTGACTATGCAAAGACATGTGGTTTGAATCTACCAGCTGCTCCCTCGCAGAAAGATGGACAATCTTTTTTCATGCATTCTACTGTTTCTGAAAACTCACTGGAAGGTCAGCTATGAGTTGGTTCAACAACAACAATTACACACACCCACTCACACATATACACACACTTGGCTGAGACAGCTACAGAATTTCAGATTACAAACCAAGATCTTCCTGATAATAATCATCTCAAGGTGTATGGAGGAAGAAAGAAGTATCTTTCTGAACTACATTATGTGGGCAGATATCTTCATAGAATTCAGCAGGGGAATTTGCTTCTGAGGAATCAGAAAAAGGGGTTCATCTTCAGCAAGAGAGAAAGATATTCCAGCTATTTCCAGTCAGATTAAGTTGTGAGATTGTGGCAAAAAAATAAAATAAAATATGGGGATCCTCGTGTTTGTTTGTTTTTTTTTTTAATTAGTAATAATTTCAATTTGTAGACAACAGAGCATTAAAACCAAGTGCAGGATCTTTTGCACTCGGGGTCCTATGTTTCTGCACATGAAGCTGGCCCTGGGACCAGTTCTTGTTTTTACCAGGGCATTTCAGTCTCAGAGCTACAAAGATCAGACTAAGAAAGATCTACCACTACTCTCAAAATCCTCAGTAGACTCTGCTTTTCTGGGGCAAGGATATACAACTGAATTCTGCCACCAGGAGCAGAAAAAGCTAGGGTCTGCCAACATACGGGAGAGGGACTGCAGCTGCATTGGCTTCTGTAACATTTGTCACAGCCACTAATCCCCACCTCTGTGACAACCTAAGGAAGCCCAAGATATTAATATCTAAGAATCAAAGTTTGTTTTGTAAAAACACTAATTTCCCTGAAAAGAGAAACACAGACACAGACACACACACGTTACAAAAAATAAACTGAATTTCTGGATGGAAGTCCTGCCTCTGATGTCTTTCTGGCCTCACCTTGAGCAGGTCTTGGGCATGTGCACACAGGCTCAGATGCACAGGTGAATTACTACAATAACTCTTTTGACTTTGGGGGGGAACATAGAGGAAACAGGAGAAGCTGGTCATATAGCCCAGCACAAATTCACTCTTTCACTCACTGAGCCTGCTCCCTCTCCTCTTATTATGCTAAGGTAGAGGAGCAATGACTTCTCTCTCCATGGAAGCAAAGGCTCTCTTTTCTGGATACTTGGAAAGAGCCAGGGAAAAGCTATTGGAGGGTAATGATCATGGCTTAAAAAAAAGAAAATCATATTTATTTATCTTCACCTGCCCAAGATCAATTCCTGAAGTCATGATTTAAGACTGTTTTAAGATATTTATTGACAAAGCGCAATATCTATTTTGCTCAACAGGCAAAATAGTAAGGTTACTAGGGTCTGTAGGTAGATGAAAGTGTGTTTGAATCTCTGTAGTCACACTCAGATTTAAAAAAAAATCCATTTCCCAGAGGTGACATAAGCTCAGTCATGATTTCCAGACCCTTTAACAATTGATAATTAGCAGAAGAGATCTTCACAACAGAAGCATATATAAAACCCCAATTCATTTATTTTTAAATCACTCTCCCCTGCTGTAAATAGACAGCTGTAATATATACATTTATATATGTGTGCACAATCAGCCTTAGCAATACTGCTGTGAAGTAGATGAGGATAGATGGTTTTCTATTTATTTGACAAATACACTATTACACAGACAGGTAAAGTGATTTGTCCTGTAAGGAAGGGTGGAACTGTGGAAAAAACCTGCCGCATCATTCTTAATGTTACACTAACTATTGTAGAGTTGGGTAATCATTACTGGTTCCAAGTCTGGGACAATATTGGGCAACACAATTTTCCTGAAAAGGGGGGGGGCGACTTTACTGTTGCTTTGTCACTTGCTTAGATGCTCTTATCTCCTCTCGTCCCTCGAGCTGAGATTATTATGTACTATTGGTAAAGGTGGCTCTTGCAAATTTATACTTGTGCTTGCATAGATTATGATGTTGTTGTTCAGTGCCGTTGAGTCGCAGGCGACTCATAGCAACGCTATGAAGATTATGATGAGTTTTAGCTATTAAGAGACTGTAGAATTATCTCAAATATAATGAAAAAAAAATTAGAACATATAGTGGGGTTTAATGCCAGCTGGTGTTTTGTGATGTCAAATCAGAACTGACGCACAACTGACCCTCCAGTGTGTTGACAAAGGCTGTACATCATTTAGGAGGAGATTACTCTCGTTCTCCCAAGGAGCAGGTGGTGGATTTGAACTGTCTACATTTGGGATGGCAGTGTACCTTTTTACTAGCAAGCCACTAATTGACATTGGTATAAGGGATGCTATGGACTTTGTTTTCGTAAGAGCTAGACCACTCACTCTGAAGTTGTACAAAGGGAAGCAAAGCTTTCTCTGAGGCATTCTGCTCATCAGTCACGACGTGGTGTCCTCATGTGGGCTGAGAAAGAGGCACAGCTTTCAGGTGCACTATTTCACTAGCTGCTTTAACCTGGAACTGACCTCTACTACACATTAAAGCCACATTCTCTTTGTTCCTGACCTTAGATGGTCTTTATTTTTACAAGTATTTGCATGCCACACAGGGTAACATGTTTGGTAAATAATGGGCCTTAAAGTTATTTGGCCAGAGTAAGATTAATTTGGTTATTTTTAACTCTACATTTGTCTCAAACATTGGTATTTTGCATGAATGAAATAATCTAGTCATGTGTCTGCTCAAAGCTCCCAGTGTTACCTGAGAAATTCTTCAGAAATAAGATATTACTTTGGCAAGTTCTAAATAAAATGTAATTTTGGAGGGAAGTTGGTTTGTTTTTTTGTTTTTAAGTCAATACAGTCCCCACCCCACTTCTCATTATCTGAAAGTTGAGCATTTTTCTGAAACTTCTTTTTGAGCCAAACTGGTGTAAACCGAAGAAGCAGTTATGGTTAATTTATATGGGAACAATTTTTTACTGTTCATAGACCAAAAAATAACCTACCAAATCATATCAAATAACACATAAAACCTAAAATAATACTAATACACAATGTTCACAGAGTTCATAGCAATGGGACCTTGATGCTGAGTGTAGTTCCCAGGAAAGAAAGATCCTAGTGCCACTCTTCAATGGCCGTAAAATGAATGCGGAATCCTAGTTTCACTTTTTGCCTTTTTTTTCCCATAAAAGGGAACACTTTCTTCAAATTTCTTTCTGTTAGACAAAACATGTACTAATAATGTAGGATACCTGCACTAACTTTTGAAGCTAAATATAATACTTCTGAGTTTTCTGCCACATTTTCCCATTTATGTCAGAATAGAACATTATCATTTATTAGCTATCCCTGCTGATTTTTTTTTAATTAAGGGACAAAATAAACTTCTTTTCTTTGAGTTTTGTTTGTTTGTTTTGTTCTTGTTTGCTTGGTTTTTTGTTTTTTGGGTTTTTTTTTGTTGTTTTTGTTTGTTTGTTTTTGTGAGAGGACCTCCAGCCCTTGCAGTATGATCACACTAGCATATTTGATTGCTATTTGATACTGGTTTCTCTGAACCTTCATCAAGGAGTCTGCATATAAATACGTTCAGGAAAGCTGTCCCTGTTTGGAACCCAGAATGCCCCGTACCTATAAACTTTGACTTAGGGTCATCCCACCAGCGACTAGCTTGGCAGCTTCACTCACACACAGTCAAACAGGAAAGGAAATAGAGCCCTGTTGTACCAGCACGGTTTTTGTAAGGAGCTAGTTATGCTGCAAATACTTTGCTCTTTTTTATTCTGGGCAACGTAGTGGTGGAGATAATTCAGAATGAACATATTCGACAATTTTCCCCCACCAGGTCAATACATGATTTATAATCACTAGAGATAGAAAACACCTAGTAGATGAACAAGTCCAATCCTCATTTCTAATGCTCCTTTTCCCCCAACTGTTAACACTAACTTAACATCAACAACAACAACAAAAAATAAAAATGAAGTCAGGCCCCCCACCAAAAAAAGCCAAAACTTTACATTTAGGAAATTAACAAATTCACAAGCTTTATGTCTAAAGAAAGACTGCTCCCAAATGTGTCCTCAGGCTGGGGAAGTTCAAGGCCTGTCCTGGGTTTCCTCTCAGCTGCCATCACTGAGGACTCTAAGTAGGGCTAGCTCTTTATCTTTATTATGAAGACGAGGATGGAAGTGCTGATTTTCCCACTTGTGGTCACAATTTAAGGTGAAGCCCAACAGATTATTCCTTGTCCTAAATCAGGTGGATGGTATTTGTCTCCACAACCTGTCATGGGTTCTGGTACTACTTGATCCAATGTTTCAGATAACATAAAAAAAAAATACGACGACAGCATATAAAAATGAATAGAGAGTTAAAACTACTAGAGTATGCTCCGTGGGATTATCTGTACTATCAAGATAGGAAAACTTTGCAGATGCTACTGTCTCTCTAGAGGAATAAATGCTTGCATTTTAATATTCAGCAGCTGGTTCCTGTTGAATGCCATCAGGATGATTCAGCCACCCACCAGGAACACCAGTAACAGCAAGTGCACGCACAGAAATCTGCAAAACTTTCTTCTCTTGATGCCAACACCATTACTCTGGCAAAGTCTAAACCCTTTATTGAATTACCAGTTCTACTAAATGTGACCTTGTTTCCCTCACAAATACCAGCTCACTCTCAAATAAGTGGAACTTCTGGCTGATTAAAATGCAACATTCTTCCCTGCCTTGAGCATACCCTGCTGTCAGCCTCTCCTTTGCCATGCTCACATGACTGGACTCTTTTTAACTGTCTCGCTATTAACTGTAACCTTGAAGGACCAGCAAAGTCCCTCATACATAGACTTTGCCTTGTTTTCTATTCTGCCTGTGCATTTAATGCAGTACCTACCTGTCCCAAGATCTCTTGTATTTTTTAAAGTTTTCTATTTCCACTGAAGATGGCTGTAATTCAGTGAAGACAGAAATGTGCAGTTGAACTGTACTATTCCTCACTAACACAGAGTTATTTTTCAATATTCAAGGTAGATAAAAAACTGTGACCACCTGCCCCCTTCAGACTTGCACGAGATTAAACACTAAAGGGAAGAAAATGTCACAGATGATAGTTAGCTATCAAAAAAAAATGTTTCACTGCCTTATTTTCAACTCTCTAAAATAAAATCTGAGGACATTCAACAAAAATTCAGGTGCTCTCAACAGCCATGAAAATATATGGCTGGAGAGGGAAATCTATAAATGTAATGAATACACAATTGGCTTATAAGAGATACAACCAAAATTAAATTCGCTATCCTGACCTGATCTCCAAAGTAAAAGTTTCTAGTTCGGGCTATAGATAAAGGTATAACAAGCTCATTAATCATAGAAGCCCAAACCATAAGCTGACACTTCTGGGGAGGTTGCAAAGCACACTCTTAAGTGGCCAGCAGTCTTTGGGGAAACAGTGAGAAAGTGGCCACTGACTGGCAGGCTATTGTGGACAAGGCTGATGACTTTCACACTTTACCTAGTTCAAGTACTGGCAATGATCACCCACTATTCTGAATCCTCAGGGTAGAATTTAAAGACCTTTGAAAGGAAATAGTAAGTCCAATATGGGCTTGTAGGGAAAAAAAGCCTCAGTATATTTTCATTCAGTTCCTATTATGTAAAAAGAGTTGTCGCTGTATGGTGCAAACAATTCAAGCAAGTCACTGTTAAGTCTGAGAGTTAGAGCCCACCCAAAGATGCCTCAGGGTGGGGGGAAAAATCCTTGACAATCTACTTCCACAAACAGCCGCTGCTGTGTGTGCAGCACAACTCTACCTGGCATACACGGAGTCACCAGTAGGAGGAATCGACTTCACAGTAACTGGATTCTGAGCCTTATTATGTAAGAAGTAGTTGTGTTAGTTACTTGAGGATATATAGAACTCAACACATGACCTCAAGAATATTAATAGGAACAAATTAGAGTCAGGGGAATGCTAATAACAACAATAATTATATTATTAACAGTAGCAGTAACGATAGTTATGTGCTGACCACATGCTAGTCGTTGTCCTAATTTCCCAGAATTCTTCCACTATCTCAGCAAGAGATGTATCATTTTCCTATATACCAATAAGGAAATAGATGTTCAGTTAAATTAAGTGCATTACCCCAAATTACATAAACTTGCTCTTTATGATAACAAACAGGGACATAAAAGAACAATCTGGATAAGGCAGGCTATTTCAAGAGTCATAAAAGATAGGATACTATAGAAATAAAGGACACAGGTCTTGCTTCTATTTGAGAACAATCAATGAAAAGTTGCAGGGATGGGAAGGGAGGATGCACCAAACCACAGAGCTTTGAACTAGTTCACTTAGCGTCATCTACCTGCTAAGAATTTCCATTTCCACCCCAGTCTTAAATGGAGTCAGAATCTACATTTTAAGCAGATCGTCAGGGAGATATAACCACATGTATAAAATACTTCTAGTTGATACTTAAGGTATATGTTTCATAAATCAGTCAAGACTCAGGTGTTTTTTTGTTTGTTTTTTTTTTTGGTTTTTTTTTTTAATAAAGTGATAGTAAAGCTGTCCCTTGGAAGGAAGAGTGGCATCCACTTCCGTAATAGCTTGCCTCTGGAAACCCTATGAACCTGGAGAGAGGATGAAAGGCACTCAAGCGTTGAGGACTCTCCTTCTATATAGGGTCGCTGTGAGTCGCCTGTGACTCGATGGCACTTAACAACAACAACAAAAGCTGTCCCATATTGACCAAAATTTTTATTTTGGTCAATTTTCACTGACATTCAAATATAGCTTAAAACATTCCTTTCATTCTAGTTGTTCAAACCATTCTTGGTTTATAAATGGCATATTATCAACCGCGAAGTGGCAATGTAGTTCACAGTGACATTTTATATATTCCTTAACTTTTGCTTATGTATAAGAATCACCTGGGGACCTTGTTAAAATGAGGCTTTTAACAAGATCCCTAGGCAAGTCTTATAGATCCCCAGGTGATCTTCATGTATACATAAGGGTCACCTGGGGATCTTGTTAAACTGTAGATTCTGATTCAGTATAGCTGGGATGGAAATGCAAATTCTGGGATGGACCTGGTTGGCAGCCCTGGCATTGGGACCCTCTGATTAGGACTCACAGTGTAAGGTAATAAGACTGAGATACAATGATGGGTAGCTGCCAGTCTGTCAGAAGAACTTTCTAAAGCACACAGAAAGGCCAGACTACACATTTTCAAAACTTTTTTGTCTTTAATTGGATAGTTTTAATTTTTTCACATGAATAGGAGGAGGAAAGAACTGAGATGTGGGCCAAGGAGGTGACATTAATTCCACAGATTCCCTAGGGAGCACATGGACCTGGGCATATTTTCCTTCATTTTTGCCTGTAGTTCATCTAAGTGAACTTAGTGGTATAAAAATGGGAATTCTAAGGGCTTGGTTCCTTTGCTCTCTTCTTTAGTTATTCTTGGAATCGCATCCATTTTTTTAACTTTCATAAATGTGTTTTGCAGGCCAGCTCAGGGTGTAGCATCAGGAGCTAGAAAGCCTGAGTTCTGGTCCCAGTTTTGCCTCGTTTTAGGTTGAGAAAATTTTGCTGCTTCTCCCTGCTTAAGTTTTCCTATTGAAAATGTGAAATGATTTAAACTCATCCAGCACTTTTCAACTTGTACATGCCCTGCCCCCTTAGAAAAAGAATGGTTCTGTACAATTTTATCACTCTTTCCTATTTAGAATTTCTGGTTCCCCGAATCTACTGTACAACACCAGTAAAAAAAGCAAAATCACTGCCATCGAGTTGCATGCAACTCATGGCAGTCCTCCACGGGGGGTCCACGCCGAACATCTTTAGAAAAAGAGACGGTCCATTTTTTCCACCCATGAAACAACTAATGGGTTTAAACCACTGCCCTTTGGTTTAGCAGCCTGACAGGAAGGTGCTACCAGTTAAGATCAGTTGGAGGAGAATTAATGCCTCTATTTTAAAAACAAGAAAAGCCAACCCTTTTCCCTTCAATTTTATTATCTAACTAGAAATCATTGGGCTACATAAAACATGTCTCTTCCCCTACTTTTCACTAGATTTTACCTAGCCCTGTACCAGATATTCTGTTATTTCTTTATGGAAATTTTGCTCCTTCATTCGCTCACATTGAGATATTTTAAGCCTCCTTCAAGTTCTAAGATGCAACAATTATGATTCTATGGTACTGACATTTGCTTTGTTGACACTTAAAGCTGAGCTTTTCAGGTTCAAACAATGTATAACAAGTTGCTGGAACAATCACACTTATATGAATCTTTGAACAGATGCACATAACAGCTCTTCAAGACTATTATCATACCGGACAGCCAAAGTTTATGATGTTCCCAATTGTCCCTACAGCAGTAATTTCTACAGTTGATCATGTCCTATAAGAAAATGTTTTGTCTAACTGCTTTCAAAATTGATCGGCTCTTCCATATCTGTTGAATTTGCAGCCTGCCTGCCACAAGCTCTAAACAGTCCAATAATTTCATCATTAAACGCCCATTCTGTCATGGCTCCTGCGCCTCACCCTTTTGACCTTACCAACTGAGTTCCCTCTTACTGATGTAACCACACATGCTTCATTGTAGTTACATTCGTCACAGTGCTCATTAGAATTATCATCATTCTTACAGCACCTTCAACTAAATTTAACGTGCCTTTGCAATTTGTTGTCATTTAAAATTTTCAGCCAGGAGTTCTTTATGTAGATGGGTGATTTTATTTTATCTGATCAATAAGTAACCAGTAAAATTACTTGAAAATTGGTAGAAAACCATTCACTGGGAAAAAAATCCTGAGTGACGTGAGGTTTCTCAAAATCTGGACAACCGCATTTCACTGACCTTGAATCCACAGGTTTAAAATGTATTAGCATTAACTTAGAGTTCTAATATAATGAGGAGAGTTAAGTGTAAAAATACCTCTGATTGATACTTAATGTGTATGTTACAGTTCATAAATCTATCAAGATTCAAGGTATTTTTTAAGTGATGTTACATGTGTCCCAAATAAACAGAAATCACATGCTGTTTTTACTGACTTTCAAAGATAGCCCAACATTCTTTTTGTTGTCATTAAAATCTTTCTTTTAAAATACATTCATTGTGAGGTGGCAATGTAGTCAGTAGTGACATTTTATATATTCCTTAACTTTTGCTCTTTCTATAGACAGTGTATCTAGGAACAAACAAATCCATGCCAGTTTATGTTTTTTTGTTTGGCTAAATTCTTAAAACACAGTTTAAATGAAGAGTTAAAAGCTCAGCATCTCCTCATTGCTACTTACACAATAAAGCTTACAATGCTACCTTATGAAAAATATATTTGTTTATTTTCATGTCCAATCAAAAGGCTTGTGCTTCAGGTCTAGAAATGGATTGCACATTATTCTATCCTAGCTATTTCTGGCTTTAAGTATATTGATAATTTTTATCATTTTCTGGTTTTAAACTGCTTTAAACATAGCACAAATGTTATTCTCATCATGCCAGAAATGGATTTGGAATTGATTTTGAGTTTCCATCAATTTCACTCTTTGCTCTCTGGGAGAAGTTCTTCACTTACGAAAATGTGAAAGGACTGTTTTGTTCACAAGATGTCAGAGTGCAACATTCAGAGATCCTCGTCCAGACAAGAAAAGTCAGATTTTCGACTTCACCAAAGAATAAATACCATTGCATTTACTATCAGGGACTACACTGAAATCAGTGAGGGATCATTCATAGGAATCCAGTTTCGAGGGCCTCCTCCCTCTTCTCGTCATGTAAGTGTTCAACAAAAGCGTGTATCTTCTGAGAAGCCGGCCTGATTGGTCCAGGTTGGCACGGTTTCAGTGTTTGGCCTACGGCGGCTGCTTAGGAATAATTTCGTCTCATCCTTTCTATTTTCCTGGACTGTATCAGACTCAGGCACGTGGTATGCAAAGGAAATCCAAGTCTTGAAAAAATGCTATTTCTTTTGGTACAAAAGCCAAGCCCAGTTTTACTTTGGCCAAACGGTCTTACCAAGATTTAACAAGAGATGTTCAATAATGTCTCCAATCTTAAAGGGAGAATATATCCCATTAAGGAAGATAAGTTATTATACCTATAATATTTGTATATTCCTTTTTCTACAGCAAGAAGGAACACAACCAAACTCTGCTGGTACTAAGAATAATATAACACTGAGATGCATTTTGTGGAAATGATTCATTTCAATTAATTTGAAAAGAAAGAAACAGGTAGCTTTTCCATGTTACAATAGATATTGGATATGTACTCTCAATTAGTGCTGAAAATGTTTTGGCTTTCCATAAAGGGCCCTTACTAACACAGCTGCTTTGACCTCCACTACGGTGCCACAATTCGGAACTTGTAACATTTCAGCCAGGTTCTCAAGATTAATGGGATGAAACAATTGCACTGCAAGAGTCTTCTGCACAATCAAATGAAAGGACACAGTTCAGAGAGCCTGGAAGTTCTGCAACAAATACAACCCAAATCTTGGATGTCTTGTCCGTTTGTACTATTATCATTTGTTTAGTAATTGCTAGTATTGAAGCTCATACTTAGGAATAGAAGCAAGCAGAGGAGAGGTTTACTACAGCTAAACTTTATTTCTAACTCTATCCTTATAGCTCCCTTTCACTATGTTCAGTGTTTCAGAACAAATGCCTCCTTTCTTTTGTAAAGTGCCAGGGCATCTCTGCTCATAGCTACCTAGGCCCTCAATTTTTCATGCTTAGTATGACATACCTTGAAGCAGACAGCCCCACAGACTAGAGTGGGACATTAATTTAAACGCAGACTTAGGGGGAAGAGCTCCATCTACTGAATCAGTTAGATCATAGTTTACACCCTATAGTTATCCCATTCACTACTCTCAACCACTTAGAGGCTATAGAAAGAGCAGAAGAGTTACAGACCTGAGCAGTCACAGAACACAGCTTCCAGCCTGATGCCATTTTGGATATTGCCCAGATACCCTGAGCCACTTTCCTTTGCCCTTTCCCATCTTCAAAGCTGTCCATGGTTTTGAATAAAAGGAAAAAAAGGGGGGAGAGAGGGAAACTTGACCAAACGAACCATCTCTTGGAAGAGTTGGAAAGCCATTAGTTGTTGGGAGAAAAAGCCTCAGATAGCGGAAGGGAAATCCACAGAAAGAAAACCCTTCAACCCGGCAAGATGAGCAGCCCAGGTAAGGGTCACAGAAAAGGGCAGCCTACTTACTCCTCCAGCCTTGCATCATTGCTGGGGAAGTCAGCAGCCACCCAGGAGCAGCTCTTCTGGGTTCTTCCCAGCTGCACACTGTTGTTGTGGCATTGGGAATTTGCTGTGGCTTCGGAAGATTATGGGGATATGTTTCAGCAAGCCAAAAAAAGTCACAAGCAAAATTCAGGAGGGTGTAAAAAAAAAAAAGTACTCTGAGGGCTTATCTTACTGGAGAAGCTTTTGGCATTTCCCCTACATAGTCTCCACTTTTTCTGCGGTGCTTCTTGAATCTGAGATTAGGAAAATAATCATATCATTTTTATTATTATGGCTTTTTCCCCTCCCCCCTTTATGAGCGTTAGTGGTGAGGGATGGAACAGTGAAAGCAAAGACATGGGTCAGGAAGGAGAGAGGCAAAGAAGACTGCTGCTAGTCCCACTTGTTTGAAAGCTCTTCAGGAGAGGCTAAGATTAAAAAGTTTCTTCTTCAGAATACTGAAGACATAGAAACAAGAATATGTTGGGAAAATTTGTCATACTCTTTCTAGATCAGACAAGTCGAAAACTTCTTAACACAGCAACATATAAAGAACAAAGCAAAAAGTATCTTGATACTTAAGAGCTAGTATAGATGCACAAAATTTAAAAGTGTGTAAGACTTAGCAAGTATGGAAATACATTAAAAATGAAGAGAAATTAATGAACCATAAATAGGTATTGATAAATATACCCATATATTAAATATTCTCATGGAGAAAACGGAATCATATTTTAAGATACAGGAAAATAATACAATGTAAATTAATACACGTTTTATATTAATGCTAAACTAATTTCTTTTTTTTTAAAAAAACTAGAATGAATATAATAGATTTGTGTTTGTATATCTGTATATAAACTATATCCGCACAAAATATTATTGAATGACACCGAAAGGTGATATGTTGCCATAGAAATTAGAACTTTGAATTATTTTAAATTGGGAATAGAAAATATTAGCATTAAGCTGGCAGGGTAGATTTTTTCTTTGCACATTTAATTTTCTGGTTCTGTTTTAAAGAATGAAAAGAATAAGACAAATTAGAAAAGCATTGCATATCAATAAGTATTTTGTAAAAAAATCATTTGCATTTATTAGAATATTTAGTTCCCAAACACGGCTAATTGGATTTCTTTAAGCCTTTTCAAGACAAGTTCAGTTCTGAGTCAAGAATAACTATGAGAAATTTCACCTCAAAAGGTAATTTGTTTGGATAGTTAAAAAGGCCTGAAAAACGAGATTATCTCAACCATACCTATAACAAAACAACTAATGAATAAGTATAATCTGGCAAGAATCGATAAGAATTTTCAGAGCCTGAGAGGGACATCATAGACTTGAGAGAGATAACCAAGTGGAAACATCAAACAGAGAGAAAGCATTCTCAAAAATGAAAAGTGTTAACAATCACTGGGAAGAAAAGAATATACTTCAACAGTAATGACAAAAAAAAAAATCCCAAAACCCCTAAACCATAACCAACCAGAAATACATATCTCCAGAAGAGACAACTTATTTAGCAACATGCTTCTTTGTCATTTCCTTTTGGAAGCCTGGTTTGGAGAAAAAAAAAAATACTGCACAAAAGATACATGTGTTCCTTTTCTGGTATTATTATAGGCCCACCTAGATTTAGCTTTCGATTCCAGATGAGATCAGGCATGTTCAGGCTAGCACATCTCTGCTCTGTAAGCTATCACTTTACTGACAAATTTTCGTATCCTAAAATTTATCCACAATAGACACTCTTCAAAATCTGCACATTTCTTACATCAGTCAAATATTCTCATTGAGTTAAAGATTTCCCCAATTTCCTCTAGTATTAAGTTGAAAAGTTAAGGCAGGCTACTTCTATAAGAAAGGAAAGTTGAACAGTACTTACCCTAAGTATAAGGAGCAAGCCTTAATGGGGAATGTACTTTTTGTTCTCTAATATTTAGAAGGGTGTCCAGCTCAATACTCAGCTCTCGCCCTTTTCCTTTCTGGAAAACTGAGTAGACTCACTGAAGGTGGCTCTGTGAAAGATCCTACAAATCAACAGCCTTACCTGTGGCCATTCAGAAGACTGCACTTTGGTGTGTGTTTAAAACTATGAATAAAGTCAGATACAGCGCATGCTCAGCTACAATTCAAAAATATTTATAAGATTGTTGTTTCACAAACAATTTTTTTTTCCTTTCAAACAAAGCGAAAACTCACATTTCTTATCCATGCCAAGTTTAATGTTCTGAGACAAAGCTGTTTTGGAGTTTTCCGCTGAGGGAAAAAAGGCTTCTGAAATTTTTTGTTGAACGAGAAATAGTTCTCCCTTCCTTTTCGGGTACCCCGAAAGGGTGGAATAAATTTTCCTCTAGGTTTCAACAAAATTCACTCTTGGCCAAGATAAGGTATTCAAAATTTAAGGTCCATAGAAAAATTTATTTATTTTAAAAAAGTAACAGTGAACTAAAAACTACAGGTTTACAGAATGCAATGGTCATCTGAACCTTTAAATGCAATCCTGCTTCCTAGCCTACAGAAATAGATCTGGACACATCCAGTTCCATACAAATAAAATTAATGTGGATACAACCATATGCACACACCAAGAAATATTTTTTCTTTTAGTAACTAAAGTCTGAACTCTCCAAAACTGAAAAAAAAGGAAATTGAACAAAAATTCAGAAATATTCCAGTAATAATATCAGCATAAATCATCTGTTTTTCAGACCCAGCACAGAGGAAAAGGGAGACACATAGCATCTGGCTCACTTTTGAGTTATACCAAATAAAAATTTGGGTAGAGAAGGTTTGTATAGTACTAATTACAGCAGCAAAGCCTATCTCTCCTGGCACCAAATCTCTTTCTTTTCCTTGAGTAATCCCAAGTATTCCATTCTACCATCTAGCAGCAGACCCTGCAAGGCCCCCAGATCTCACACATCTCCTCTAAATCTCTCACTTGGTTCTTAAGTCTCTGAATGAATTTCAGCCCCTGCTCCACTTTCCAGGGTACTCAGCTGCCCTCACAAAAGCCCCACAGATACATCGTCCACTATCTCTGAGGCTTTCAAGCTCAGCAGAGGGTGCCAGAAAAAAGGAAAAGCGGGGGTGGGGGGGGGAGAATGATAAAAAGTTTATTAAAGTGAAACTCGGAAAGCAGCTTTGAGTAAGTTGCTTCTACTTTTATTTCCCTCTCAACTCAGCACAGGTGTTTTCTAACTTATACTACTTTGCATGCTGATGAGGGGGAGGGTTAAATTAAGTGAAGAGAGCAGGCCAGGGGCATGACCAGTGAGCACTTAGGATTTCTGGCCTCCTGTGTTAAGATGTGCTTAAAAGTAGACCCCCCAAAAAGGCCAGAATGAGGTTTCTTTTTGGCAAATGAGTAAGCCAGTATACTGAAATAATTAAAGCTTTTTCCTTAAATAAAGCATCCGATCAACAAAACAAAAACAAAGATAAAAATTGCATACACACGCATGTACGCACACACGCGCGCACACACACACACTCAGACACACACACACACACACACACACACACACACACTGAGATACACAAAACTAGCGGGTGAAGGGAGAAGGAAATTAAATAAAAGAAAACAAACAGAGTCCTAACAGGCCCATTCTCCTAAAAGGAATCTAAATAAAAAGTCATATGATATCTGATAGTGCAGGACACGTCGCCAAGAACTGGAGCGGATTGCCTACAGGAAGAAAGGGCCAGTGTATTCCAGCTCAAAGAGCTTTTCTTTCCTCCTCCTCTATTTTTTTTTTCTCTTTTCTCCTCGACTGTGAATGTGTTACTCTCAGGTCAGATCCACGAAGAATCCCAGAATGACAGCTATCACCTTTCGCTGTACTCTCGGTGGCTCAGCTAGCTGATAGGAGCTGCCTGAGTTGGGAGCAGGGGGGCTCATGTGGTTTTGAGTAAGAGCCTCTTGTCCCAGCCCCTCTACCTTTTTCATAGAAGCCCCTCGGACATATAAAATAGCAGACAAAAATGTGACACAACAAACCTCCCCAAATGCAAACATATCACCTTAGAGAGAAAAAATATCCAAGAGAGAAATATTAATAATAATAAAACTAAAAAGAGGGGGGGGAGCACTCACCTCTCACGTTCAATGTAAAACTTTTTAAAGTCTGAGGAGTTTTCCCCCCTCGAAGACTTGCTTTTTCAGTCTTTTTCTCCCTAAGCACTATTACAAGCATTAAGAATACTACAAAAATATAGGAAAGTCTGAAGGCAAGACGAGAATTTTCCTGAAGAAAACACACAACCGTAAGAAGTGAGCTACACCAGAAAATTCTTGATTTGTCAAAAGTTCCCCTAATTCTAATGTCTTTCAGTGAGTTCCAGTGCTAACGCTGGCCACCTAGCTCTTGGTGGTTTTTTTCCCCTTCTTTTTTCTCTCTGAGGGTCATTACTGAGGCAACACATACACAGTAAGGTTTCCCCCAAAAAGACTTCTTGTTATCAAGTTACTTCAAACATAAGGCGCTCACACCTCCCAACCAGAAGGATTTTCTGACTAGGCTTCACACTCTGTCCTGCAATGTAGTACACCCATAGAAGCAGTTCTAGAAATGCATTCTACAAATACAGAAAAATACATGCGTCTGTATTTTCCCTTACACTTCTCCTCCTTGGAATATGAGTAGATATATTTTCAATGAATGAGGGGAGACAAAAAAAAAGAGAGAGAGAGAGAGAGAGAGAGAGAGAAAAGAGTCTCCGAATCCTGAGACAACTGTTGTAGCTGTTTTCTACTTAGTAAAGCAGTTATCGATAGTTAAGCATTATACATGATGTGCATTTAAAGATTTCTAAGGTGCTTGTGAATTTTGCGTCTGCTAGGCCACCTTAAAAGAAGATTTCTTTTTTCAAGTGACAATTAAAATGGAAATGAAAGGGGGGAGGCTTTAGAAGAAAAGATTTGTCTTGGGTTTATAATCCTAGAATATTAGTATAAAGAGATAAGCGTGCAGAGTTTCTCAAAGGTGGAATTATTTCTTATAAGTTCATACCCTGATTTCATGTTTGTGGTGGTTTTTTGTTGTTGTTGTTGAAACACTAATTTGAAAATGACAAGCATTCTGGAGTGTTTCCTACAGACACAGATTCATGATAGAAATATATATCCATAAGGGGGGGGGAAATCAAATGGAGAAAAACACCAAGCTACAACTGTGGTTTTCAACACAGGTTGAAAAGCCTTCAGTCAGACTGTCTTTCCCTTAAACTAGTGTATCATGGATGGGGCAAGTCATCTCTCTAGGGGTTTTGTCATTTACGTAATTAGACAGAAACAAAAATAAAAGACAACTATCTGCTCTCAGTACCTTTCCTTAATAAGTGACAAGTGATACAAGTGGTGCCTTCTAAACAGATGGATGCAACAACTCGTGCGCCCTAATGAACCAATGCACCCCCTCGGTATTTTGGGAACCCAAATTTCATAATTAACTTTTTTTTTTTACCCAAGAGGCAAAAGTAGAAGATGTTCTCGCCACTCAATTGATTATTTGGGGGAGTTGTGTCCTGTCTTCCACAGGATTTTGGAGACCAAGTGAGGGTGAAGAGATGGTGAGAGAAGCTGTATTCTGTACAACTTTTATTGTGAGCAGGAAAGAATAGCACAGGGTGAGCGTAAGCAGAGCAGTTGGATTTGGAAGATTAATAAAAGAGGAGAAAAGAGCAACATATCCAACTTAATTAGTCTTTTCCCCCCTTTTTATTCCCCCCTCATGTATATATTGAAGTGATGGGGGGGAAGATAACTAGGTTTCTTTTGAATGTCTTTGTGTCGCTATAGAGTGAATGTTCTGTTCCTGTCTCTTTCTTTTTAGGCGAAAAACTAATAAAAATAGAAAAACATATATCAGACATTAAGCTCACTCCCCCCCCCCCCCTTCCCTTTGTAAAGAACTCTTTGTTCTCCAGTGAAAATGCTGAAAAATCCCCGGGCAGCTACTCCCTGAAACAAGTGCAAAACACTTAGAGGCTTTTGGGCTGGCTGAGAGCCAGGAACCCTCCCGCTGTCTGGTTAGAAGAGGAAAAAAAGAAGAGAGAGGGAGAGAGGGGGAAAGAGGAGATGGGGGGAGTGGAGAGAGAGAGAGAAAGAGAGAGAGAGAGAGAGAGAGAGAGAGAGAGAGAGAGAGAGAGAGAGAGAAGAGAAATTGGAGCTTCCTTTAATAGATATAGGAAACAGTGTTGTTTTTTTTCTTTTTCCTTTTTTTTTTTTTTTTTTTCAAAACTGGCGGTCAAGCGTTAAGTAACTCTCGCCTAAATCCACCTGCTAGAAATGAACTTGGGTAACCCCCCAGGGGTGCACAAAGACAGGGAAGACAGTAACATACCCCATACTCTTTCCCCCCCCCCCCCCCGTTGTACTGCTCCATTCTTTCTGCTCCCATCACACAAATGCCCACAGCTTCTCACGCGGCCCCCCCTTACCCCCCAACAACAAACAGACCAAAATACATGCTTCCTCAGTCTCCTTAAAAAAAAAAAAGCCTTTTCCATCTCGGTTGCGACACGGTGATAAGGGGTAGCGAACATCTCATACCTGGTGTGAATGCTAATCAGTCAGGAGTTCTCCTTTTCCCAAGACAGGGAACTGTTTCCTTCCAAATTTATTAGAACCTCCTCCACTGCCTCTTTGAAAAACCTTCTTTGTCACCCTCTCCCAAGTCCCGATACTTCTTTAAAAAAAAAATGGCTTCGGAGCTCCTTCTATTCTTGATATTGATTCTCTCTCTCTCCCCCCACCCCTCCTCCTCTCTCCTGTCTGTGTCTCTTCTGAGTGGTCTATTGATAAGTCCCTGGAGGCACTGGGTCAGCCTGCCCGTAGGAAACCAGACACAATGCACAAATCTCCGAGTGCCATTCTGCCATCAGCAAGCAGACCACGTTTAGGAGAGAGAGAGAGGGGGAAAAAACACAGTAGAGCAAGAGACAGAGAGAGAGAGAGAGACGGAGAGAGAGAGGGAGAGAGAGGGGGGGAGAGAGAGAGAGAGCAACAGAGAGAGAGGGAGGGAGGGAGAGAGAGAAAGAGAGGGAGAGAGACACACACACATCCGAGAGAGACGGAAGGAGAGAGAGAGGGAGTGTGAGAGAAAGACTGATTGGAACAGGAGGGAGGGAGAGAGAGAAAGGGAGAGGGAGAGAGCGCGAGAGGGAGAGCGACACTGCCAGTCAGGTTAATCATCCCTACTTTAATTAGCTGTTCGGCTTAGACATAAAACAATTGAATTTGAATGATCTGTCAGCAGGCTCGGCTGAACCAAAGGGGAAAAGCGAATATTACAAAAAGACTGTTGGTGTGTTCTGATAAGCAATACCGCTCGTACTGACAAATCCTCAAAGGGGGAACTATTAAAACTTACAACTAAACAAAAAAGTACATATACAAATGGCACAAGATAGGGGTCTGTAAAAAAAATGGAGCCCCCTCCCTCCCCCAGTTTATGAACCACGGATATGTAGATGCAGGTGCCAGCATATGAGGGGGTCTCTGTCTAATGTGTGAAAGTTTATTAACGATGGTCTCGGAGTGGAGTGTAGCAGACAGATGCTGCAGAGACAAGACAGGTACAGTCGGATGCTGGATCTAGATCTTGGAGGGAGATGGATGCTGGAAGAAGAAGCACCGTGGCAAGAGATCAGAACAGACAATCAGCGGGGCAGACAGGCAGACAGATTTTAGGCACGGCACGATCTTGTAAAAAAAGGCAAAAGTTCTGATGCAATAATAGGTGCAAAACAACCTATCTAGCCTCCTCTCCCCCCGGGTGCACTCCAAGGTACAGCTAAAATGGATTAATCTCTGTGACAAACAGAGCTGGCAAGGCCGACTATGGCAGACACTGAAGGCGACTCGCAGACCCAGAGAACCAGAGAGCCGGAAAAGCACCTGCCTGGGAGATCAATCTCTCCAACACCCTAATTTAGCAGATGAGGAAACTGAGGCTCGGCAGCTCAGAGTCATGAACTGCAAAGGCAACAACGCTGTCACCACTGGAACTCAGGGTTCGAGGAGCCCACAAGGCCAGTGCTCTTTTCTTCATTCCAGCTACCTCCAGTTTTCTTTAGAAATTCTAGACCAACAGGTATGAAAACTACCCTTTATCTCCAGGGGGGAAAAAACCCCACCCAAGATTTTCACTTTATACAGTTAGTGCTCAAGCCTCTGATTTTTTTTTTTTTTAAATATCTAAACTGCCAAATGGAAATACATTTTTGTGGGGTTTTTTTTTGGTCCGCTTGAAAGGTATTTATGTTCTTAATACATTCTCAGATAAAAGCAGAAATAGAAAACATTGGGGATGCCTTTCTTAGCAACATAGTTTTGTATCACATACCAAGTAAGTGGATACCAGTGGGGTGGTTTTCAAAGATTTCAGCCAGAGTTTATAAGGCACTTTGGAACATTATGTGCCATACATCACCATGGAAAAAGCTGCTATTTCTTTCCCTCATATGGCTTATATCTAAAATAAAGGTCCACTGGCAAAGGAGATTTAGCCTTCCACCTTACAGTGTAGCTTCAAATCACTGATACAATTTTCTACCTGGAAGATTAGCCATGGTCTACTTTCCCTACATATTTCAATTGATAATGAGCTAGTGACGTAGAAAGCGAATAATCTGCCTGTAAACTTCATGGTATTTTGTTTGGGGACCTCCACATAATTTTCAATAAAGATAATTCTCTTGACAACAGATAATTGAAGGCATAAAATTTTTTAATGGGGGGGGGGATTTGGATATGAAGAGAACAGTGAGTGCCATCTGATGTTACTGGAGATGGAAGAGATCAATCATGTGTGCTACAACAAGAACTCTGGTGCACATAAAATCAAAAAGTATCTCTAAGCCATGCTTCAGCAACTATGTTGCTACTTAGGGCAAAAGAAGAAAACGGAAAGAAATGCCAGTCACCTGTACACCCACTCAAAAGGGGAGTGATTTGTGAGAAGTCAGACAGAGTCAGAGCAGTTTATTTGCAAGTCGCCTTCTTGAACAGTGGCTGCTCTGACGTGCCTAAAACACATGGCCCACAAGTCTATCAATTTAGTAGGGGGGAAACCCAGTGATTTTGACGTTGGTAGATCCTTCCACTGGTCCCAGAACACCCACGGAGAGGCAAGAGCCCAGAGCAGAATAAATATGTAGTAAATGTGTGCTGGAAAACCGGAGTGAGAAGAGTATGAGCTTTGGAGTCAAATAAACCTTTATAACATTGCATAAGTCACAGACACTCTCAAAGGTTCCGGTTTTCTATCTGTGAAAGGTAGTAGTAACATTGTTCTCATCAGGCTATTTGTAGGATGATAGGAGTTAACATATTTAAAGAGTACAACTAGTCATTGCATGGTAGTTATTATTGAGTCAAGTATGAAGTGAGGGTATAAATAAAACTGCATAGTGTGGATGTGCTTAGATTATAGTCAAAGCATGCAGATTCAAGATAAGAACGAATACAGTAAAACAAAGAACTTAGATACAGGCTTCTATTAGAAAGAGCTGGCAGCCGAGAGGGATCAAGTTTAAAATCCTAACTTTCTAGAATGTAACTTCCAGGATGATTAGACCATTTTATCTCCTTATTCCCAGCCTTTAGTATTACTGCTGCCTCATAATAATGAGGACTAATATTTTACTGAGTACTCAGTTTGAGGGGAAACACTCTAAGATACTTTGTGTTTTGACCACACTGTAGTATCACAACAACATTATGAATTTAAAATAGCCAAACACATTGCTGTTGAATTAGGTACCAATATCTCCATTTCATCCATTAGGAAGTGTGGCACGTCGGTGCTGGTGGTGGTTAAGAAATTAGATCTACTCCCAAAGCCAGTCATTGCCATGGGATTGTTTCTGATGCACAGTGACCCTCTAGGATAGAGCAGGACTGTTCCTAAGGTTTTTCTAGGTAGGCAGTCATTTTTATAGAATTGGACTGCTACATTACTTCCGACACAATCACTTTTTGTTGTGGCCCCTCGAGTGGGAACTGACTCCTTGCTGACCCTCCAGTGTGTTTTCAGAGGCTGTAAATCACCTGAGAAAGGTCATCTTTCTCCCACAGTGAGTTCCAACAGCTGAGCGTTTGGCTGGCAGCTCAGCACTTTAACCACTGTGCTATCAGGGCTCCTTAGCAATGAGCTCAATAGTTAGGAAATGTGGAAATGGGGCTTAAATTCAGGCAACCTGACTCTAAAGCTTCTATCTTCAGCCACTATGCCTGTGGCACATGGTAGGTGTTCAGAAGGTATGGCCTGAATGAATGAGCAAATGGATAAATCATCAGGACTTCTGTTTCTCTTGAGAGAATCTTAGGCCTGGATTACAGAATCTATAGTTCATCTATACCTCGCTTCAGGTGGCAGCCCTCCCTCAGAAGACAGGGCGTGCCCTGCCCCTGGGGGGGCGTTGAAAATGGATGAGGTGAAGAGTGCTGGCCATGACCACCCAGGGCAGTTAAATATCTGGTGGCATTTTCAGCACTATGAGGGTAGTGTTAGCACACGGGTTATTAATTGGCTTAATTCCAGTTTGGATAATTACATCGTGTCTCTTTAATTTTCCCCCGACTATGCCATTCTTCACGTCCTGTCACAAATGTGTTCTCTTAAAAAGCATATGAACACACACAAACATATAGTCATATTTAAGGTTTGCAAAATCATTCAGGAACTTTCCTCCTAAATTACTAGAGTAACCACACCATAACAAATGAATGAATAGGTAAAAGAACTAAAGTCAGAATACAATAAGCTGAAGCCAAGGGTTTTGTTGGACATGGAAAGAAACAGGTTTTTAAACCCTTTCCTTGGTGACAGGATTTCAATCTCAAACAGCAGCCCCCTTTTGATACCCCCACCCCTGCCTTAGGCAGAAATATCAAGAGCTGATGACCTGCTCATCATAAACTAATTTCCTTATAATATATAGTTGCCAGCATGAAAATCAAAGTGAAAACGCTGGTCTATTTTAAAGTCGAAAGTGAGACGAGGTCCTGAATAGTACAGCATACTCAACTCATGGGTTTTAGAACAGTTATTAATCCAGTTATTAGACCCTGACTTATTTGGCAGGTTTTTTTCTTCTCTAAATACATTACTAGGGTAATCTTCAAATTATGGAAGAAAGGAACAAGGGATCCCAATTTAATAGGCTTAGGAAAGTTTGATAGCCATAAACAGGCACAACCTTTCCTCTTTCCCCCCAAAATTACTTGCTTCTAAAATACTGACTGTGTCTAAGTGATACCTACTACACTCTCCCAGAAGCACACATCACTTAAGTGCACATGCAGATGCAGCCACAACAAAGCATGCCTGACTAGTCCTTTTCCGGGTGCAACTGTTCACAAAAGCCACCAAATAGAATGCATATTGGAAATAAGAGAATAAAGGATTCATTATTTGCTATGCCTAAGTTTCTGAATCTTTTTCTTCTTCAGCTTTTAGTTCAAAAAGCTATATGTATTCTGCACATAATACTAAATTCCTTAAATCAGTGCCTGTCACATTTTTATTTCGTATTAAGCGCCTTTTTTTTCTTCGTTCAGTCCTCAGAGCCCTCTTGGCTACAAACTTTCTATAAATTATTATTATTATTTTTATTTATTATTATTATTATTATTAACCCTCTGTAAATCATCATTTAAAGTTGTTGGGTTTGTGTGTGTGTGTGTGTGTGTTTTGTGGGAAGATCTTAACACTGTAGAGAGATTCATTTCAAAGTAGTTCTAGTTCCTTTTAGAATCAGTAAGTTCTCTATCCTTAACTGAGAACAAGTAAATAAAAACAACTCAGCCCTTTCCCGCCTCTTTGCCTCCTGTAATAATAATGTCATTTACTCAGTAACTGTTCTCTAGTATGTCAATCATGCACTGAGATTGAGCTTATCCAGGAACAAGGTCTTTACAAACTACTTCATACTTAATGTACTGCCTGGTTTCATACCTGCTTATAGTGCAAAATAATGTGCCGGAGAACTGCAGACATCTATTATTTCTCTTCTACATGTTGTTGTTATGTGCCATTGAATCATCTACCGCTCATACAATAGCTCTGAATCTTGCCCTATCTTGGGTCAATCTTATTGTCTCTGGCACACCTACCCCCCTTTATGCCAGTTACTGTGTCAGTTCATCTCATCCTGGGTCTTCCTCTCTTGCACTGCCCTCCACATTTTAAGTATGATATCCTTCTCCAAGAACTGGTCCCTCCTGGCCATGTGTCCAAAGTATATGAGACAGAGCTTCAAAATCCTTGTCTCCAAGAAGCAGCTTGGTTCCACCCTCTCCAGGACAGACCTCTTTGTTCTCTTGGCAGTCTACAGTATGTTCAAGACTCTTCTCCAGCACCATGGTTCAAAGACATCAATTTTTCTTCTATCATATGTCTAGGGTATTTGCAACTACAATTCATTCTCCCTGTGCCTCAAGATCCTTGCAGTGTATTGTCTGAAGTGAGGAGGATTTGAAGCGCTTAACAAAACCCATCACCACTAGGCTAATAGGCAACATCATGATATATGGAGCAAAGATTGAACTGGTCAACTATTTCATTTTAATTGAATCCACATGTTACCCATGATAACAGCAGTCAAGAAATCAAAGGCTGAGTCACACTGGGAAATTGGCTCTCCGTCACTCCTCCAGAATACTAAAGAGAAATGATATCAGTTTAAAGACTAAAGTACATTTGATCCAAGTCATGTTTGTGTTTTGGTGGGTTTTTTTTGGGGTCCCCCCCAATTGCTTGTTATGCATCTGAAAGTTGGAAAATAGAAGAAGAATTGATGCCTTTGAATTGTGGTGTTGAAGAAAAATACCGACTTTTATGTGGACTGCCAAGAGAACCAACAGATCGGTCCTAGAGAAAGTGAAACCAGGGTGCTCCTTGAAAACAAGGATGATTAAACTGGATGTCACATACTTCAGGCATGCTGTTAGAAGGGGTCAGTCCTTGAAGAGTGACATTATGCTTCGGAAGGTGAAGTGTCGGCATAGGAAAGAGGAAGACCTCAAACAAGATGGATTGATACAGTGACCATAACAATGATCTTAAATGTGTTGGAGATGATGAAGATGGTGCGGGAAAGAGCAGGGTTCTGAGCCATTGTTCAGAACGTGCAACATGTGTTCATAACGTAACAACAATATTGCTACAGAATAGTGATTTGGAGTTTGGACCAAAGTAACATTATCGGGTAGGATATTTAAGGCTTATCAGAATCAACTTGATAACAGCTAACAATAACTAGTGAATGGCATCTTCACTAGTGATTGTCGTAGCCTAAACACTATTTTTACATCCAAACAATGTTGGATTAAACATTCTAAATGTAAAGGAAGAGTGAACAAAATTTATACTGAATATGAGAAAAGGTAAGTAAGCTTTGGATTCTAAGTTTAAATGTTATCTAGAAAAAAGTAAACGATTTTTACAGAAATACAGAATGTTAGACCTATGCAGTGCTTGGATCCTCCATTTCCCTCAGCAGATAGAGAAGAGCTGAGATGCAGAGATGTGTTAGTTGACTAGCTGAGGGTCACAAAACAGAGTAGAAACAAAACTATTACTAGAATACAGTTCATCTGTTTCCTGACGCCATGCTTTCCTCACTCACACGCACAAGATGCTCTAGCTTCTCACGTTTGCGGTCAGCTCCCCACTCTTTCTGACATATTTTATAAATGAAGCCCTTACATTCTGTTGCTAAGAAAGGAGTACCATATTTCTAATGTGGCCTAATTTTTTAAAAAAAATCCCGAAGGTATTGTGACAAGCTGAATAGTGGCCCTCGAAAGAGATCCACACCTTAAAATCCCCGGCTCGAATTGATCCAAATGAGTCTCAGAAGTAAGGCCTGGTGATCTGTTTACAAAAGGCTGCAGCCTGAAACTCTTATGGAGAGCAATTTTACACATTTGAGGTTGCCATGAATTGGAACTAATAACAAATAATAACAACCTCCCAAACCTGAGAATATTACTTTACATGGCAAATGTTACCTTACAGAGGACTGCAGATACAATTACATTATAGATCATGATAAGTGGATATTATTCTGGATTATCCAGGTGGGTTAATGATGAAATTGTGACGCTACAGGGATACAGGAGAATCAGAACTGATAACAGTAGATGTGTGATGGAAATATGAAGTAGGAATGACTCTCTGAGAAAGGGGTCATGAACCAAGGAATGCAGGTGGTTTCCAGAAGCTAGAACAGCAAGGACAAAATCCCCTAGCACCTCCAGAAAGAAAGAGCCCTGCTGACACATGGGTTTTTAACTAGTTAAGCAACTGTTAGGTTTCTGACTTCCAGAACTATACCCACTCCCAGTCACTCACTCCCATCGAGCAAAGCCGGACTTATACCGAAACCATGTTGTTGTAATGTGCCATTGGGTTGCCTGCCTCTCATAGATACCTTATATACAGCAGCTCTGAAGCCGGCCCTGTCCTGAGTCAGTTTCACTGACTTGGTTACATGTACCCTCATTTTCCTAATTACTGTATCAATCCATCTCATCTGGGGTCTTCTTCTCCTGTCTTGTCCCTCCACCCTTTTAAGCATGATGTCCTTCTCCAAGGACTGGTATCTTCTGACCACATGCCTAAAGTATGTGAGATGGAGCTTCAAAATCCTAGCCTCTAAGGAGAAACTTGGTTTCACCTTCTCAAGACAGACCTGTTTTCTTGGTGATCTATGGTATGTATGTTCAAGACTTTTCTCCAGCGCCAGAACTAAAAGGCATCAATTCTTCTGTCATGAATAAATTTGTGTACCAAAATTTGGACTAATTTGTTAAAGCAGTCAAAGAATCATCAATTTATTTCATTAGGACATTATCTCTCAATATAGCTGCAACGCTTTTTAGGGTTTTGTTCTTGTTTATTAGCAGATACATTACCTTGTTAGTTCAAACTAAGTTTGTCAAGAATTTAACAATCTTTAGGAAAATATTGAATAGGACAGTTCAATCAAGGATAGACCTCTCTTTCTTTCCAAAATGAATTTATTTCATGGTTGACATCCAGTAACCAACCTGAAGATTGTTGGCAAAATAAAATGCAGACTAGAACTATAAAGGCAGATGTCTAAATTAATTATAGAGAATCAAGACAGACAGAATGTGAAGTATGTAACCATTGTCAATGAACTATGAATAGGTTATATTCACACACTCACACACACACACACACACGTGTGCGTACGCATAGACAGACACACATGTGCATACACACACACACACATACACACACGCACACACAGGCACACTTAGTTGTTTGGATATCTAACTACACTGGCCATGTCCAGACATAGAGTTAGTCCATATTCATAGTTTGGCTTGAAATCTTAACTTCTAGTTATTCTACAACAGTTAGGTCTAGCTAAAAGCAAACTAATTTGGATTAAAAGTGTCATGAGACCAAGGTGTTGCGATCACCTTGATATCAGACATTAACTGAAGCTCCGAAGTAATACTAGTAAGAAAGGTCAAGAAACTCAAGAAGTCCAATTTCATGAGTCAAAACAAAGAATGCAAAGTTGGAGATCAGCTGCCATTATAAGCATTCTGAACCAAGTACTGAACTCCTTGATTTGAAAGTCTACCTTTCCATTTTTTTCCGGAAACAGTATTAGGCAGCTTTGAGTTCTAAATCACCAGTGAAGGTCTGTGATTTGTGGGGCTTAGAATTACACATCTTATTACATTTCCAGTGATACTCATTTGAGTAAAGTGATCATGATTTCTTTCATTTTTAACTGAAGTAAAAAGATCCAAGAAACCAGCTCAAAGACGAGTGATAATGTTCACAGAATTTTCTACCAAAAAGATATAAATCGTGGTAGAAGGCAAGGATAGTCTACCTCAGGAATGAGATTACTTAGCTATTAAAGCCAAAACTCTTAGTAGGTAGAGGGGGAAAAAAACCCCCACAAAAAACCCCAAAAACAAAACCCAAAACAAACCAACCAAAAAAACCCCACCAGTATAACCTAAAAACTCTCACAGACCAGATTAAATCTTGGAAAACCATGAGGATTTTATTCAATCTGTAAGTAATGAAAATTTAGAATACTTACCACCGGCTCTGTGTAAGTGGGGAAAAAACACCTCATAAAAGATAGCTAAGCATCTCTTTCCCTTCTTGAAGAAAATCTTAGCAGGTATGCCTTTCAGCCTAAGGGCTTTTCCATCCTCTGAAGATTAAAGTCTACACATTTCATTTTGGCAACTCATCTGTGCTTTGCAGGACAGTATGGTGTGACAAGCACTCTATTTGGGTTTTTTGCTTCCTTTGAGCCGGTCACAACGTGTGCACATCGGTAGAAGCAGCTGTGCAGTTTTAAGAACTCTGTGTCCTTAAGTAAGTCATCTGTCCTTTTAAAATCTCAGAAAGATATTTTCATTTGTTAAATGTGGATAATATATACATTATTTATCTCACAAGTTGTTCTGAGAATCAAAAGTGATTATACAAAATATTTTCTAAAGATCCCATCTACTTGGCATTAGTAGAGTCTCCTTGTCAGCAGGAGAGTTAAGTCACATATGAAAATATACGGAGGATAGTTTATATACATTCAGACAATGTCAGTTGTTCATAAATCCAAGTTTCTCCCCTGACATCACAGTGACTCATTTGTGGAGCTATAGCTAAAGTGATTATTACTATGGATGTTACTTCCTTTAATCCTCTAGATGTTTAATGGGTTGATCATGACCAGTTACATTTAACAGATATTATGGCAAAATTTTTATGGTTCCATTTGGCTAACTCTACTTTGAACATACTCTGTAAGGAAGAACAAAAAAAGATGGTACTGAAAACTCAAAATGCACTGCCTTCAAGTGGGAACTGACTCATAGCAGACCCTCCAATAGACTTTCCAAGGCTGTAACTGGCACTGGAGGAAAGTGCCCATCTTTTTCCTGAGGGGCTGCTGGTGGATTCAGAATGCCAGGGAGGCTGTTCCTTTGAGTTATCAGCTCAACTGCCTATGGAGGACTACACCACCAGAGCTCTCCAAAGATGGCACTGAGAGGATGCAAATGTCTTGCAAGGAATATCTTGTTTTCGTTAACACCAAACATCTTCTGGGTAGGGTCCATCTCTAAAGAAAAATATGGAGCTGAGCTACAATTGACATTAACAAGGACAGAAAATGCCTTCTGTCAAGATGAAAAGAACAATTGCTTGAGTTGAACACCTTTTATTTAAACAAATCTAGGAGCTGAGTTCAGCTGCAGAGTGTGCACATTTCTTACTATTTCCAAAACCAACTCCCTGCCCCCCAAACTTGTTACCTTTGTTGAGTCAATTCTGACCCACAGGTAACTTACAGGAGGCAGTGCAAAAGCTTCAAAGTGTTGCCAAGGTGGTAAATATTTACAAAAGCATCCTGCCAGATCTTTCTCCTGTGCCATACCTGCTAGATTCGAACCACTGACTTTTTCTTTTAGCTGCCAAATGCTTAACTATTGTGTTTCTACCAGGGTTCCTTTCTTGCTATTTGGCAGCTAATAGAAGCATATGGCGTCCAATGAGTGAGTTCTCCAAATGGAAGGGAAATGAGCTGTAAGGCACATTAATATAATTGTGCAAAGAATATACTTGAATATTTTTAATTGCCATTAAAATCTTTAATTGTTGCATACAGTTTTACTTTTATTACCATGCTTATACTTTCCTATCATACTATATACTTAACGAGAACATATGCTCCCTGAGGACATGTCCTGACTTACACTTTTCCTGGATTTCTCATTGCTTCCAGTACAGTGGTTTACAAATAACATTTGTTCCCAAAATATTTTCTGCTTAATTGGATTCACATCTTATTGGCTGTTATTGGGCCAATTATTATACATAAAGTGCCCATAGATAAGTGCATCATTATTACTGAGGTGAAAACTGTGATTCTTAATTTTTTAAAAATATTATGCACTAGGCCACTTATTTTCCCCATATGACACTCAGAAATGAATGGGGGGGGGGAATCATGACTTCTACTTAAAAGGTTCACTTTCCATGCAACATTTTAGGAATTCAGCTAATGTATCATATACAGTAGAGGTAATCACCAGGGTCTGTATACCACAGCTTTGACTCAAAATATTCTAAATCAAAGTCAGTTACCTATAGATTTACATGCACATAAATGTGCACGCTCCTACAAACACATTTACACATCCTTACCATAAACGAATGCAAAAAAAAAATAAATTGTCATATTCTTTTGTTCTAGTGGAATATAAATGACGAAGACTAATAAGTGAATAAATAAAGCTCCGGGTAACCAAATCAATGTCTGCTCAATTCTGGTCAAGGAGGTGAAGCGAGGTTTCCCTTTGACTCAGAGAATGTAGTGGATAAAAAGGACGTGAATAGCTGGGGGGATTTCCTGAGGCCATTGCAGACCAGCGCACACACTGTGAGGAGGCTCATTTTCATGAGACTTTTGGTGGCATTTATAACACTCGCTCTAGGTCCCCTGGAGCATTAAGAGCCACATCACAGCACTACAAGGACAGGACTAAGTGCGGGAAGGTACATTACAAGGCTTTTTTTCCTTTCAATTCAGATATCCAGTTTGTATATATTTTCATGGCTGCTTTGTCCAGGTGTGCCCCCTCCCCTTTCCTATAGGGCCACCACATCCCTTCAAAGAAGACTATTTCTGTAGTAAAAAAAAAAAAAAAATCTAAATTTTTGTGCTTCTAAAGAATGACCAACTGTAAAACTTGTGGATTAGTACAGTTAATCATTTCCATAGGTAGAATGCATGTCATTAAAAAAGAAAGAAAGAAAAAGAAATACCCAAAACCCCAAACCCGGTCTGATTAGCAAATTTGTTCTAGATTAAAAATTTAGCCACCATTTACTAAGTATTTGTTCTCTATTAGACTTGGTGCATATTAATTGGTACATATTTTAACATTTCACTACTGTATTACATTATTAATAATTTGACATTATTAGCTAGGACTGTCACCATTTTTTTCTGAAACAGTGCCACCATTTCTTCTAACTTTGGTTCAGAACAAAAAGTCTGGGATCTAATTTGTCAACCCCCCCCCCAAAAAAAAAAAAAGCAAAAAACCAAACAAAAAATCAAATTCTTCAGGAAAAGAATAGGAATCATCAAAAAAATGAGGTTGGATCTTAGAATGGTATTTGAGAAAAGCAGTTCATTTAATCCTCAAAACAAATGTAAATGATCGTTAACCCGTCTTCTGCAGATAAAGCTAGAGCTCTGAATGGTTACAAGAAACTTCTCCATGGTGCATTGCTAAAGAGGTGGCAGAGCTGTGCTCCAAACTCCACTCTGTCTGATAAAGACTGTTATCTTTCATAGCTTGTGACCCCTAGGCATTTCATATCTCTGGCTAATTTCTTTAGGAACTGCCATCAGGTTTCTGAGGTGAAATAACAATTATAACAATCATTTATACACACACACTTAATAATAGTGCTCAACACTTAACTAGCACTCAAAATGCGTCGCGCTTTATTCTAAGTACTTAACACCTATTTACTTAGTCTACCTAACAACCTAAGGTAGATATTATTATTAATAATTTTTACAGATGAGAAAAGTAAGCCTCACAGCTAGTAAGTGGCACGGCCCAAGCTCTTTCTCATTAACCCGCCTCTTCATGGACCTTTTCCTATTTATTACTTCCTTAAACAATTATGACCTTTGCCTAGTCTTGCAAGACTTAGCTCCCTCTTAAGGAATAATGAATGGATCTTATAAGGTAACAAAACAGATATATTAACTAGCCGACAGTTTACTTGTTATAGAACTAAAAGACTCAGCTTAGTGGAAAGTCACCATCTAAAGAAGAGAAAGAAGATTTCTGGTGGCTTATTGTTGTTCACTGTGGCTTAGTTACTAGAGGCATTAACTAGGCAATGGTGTTGTTACCAGAGGTGGTTTAGTGGCAAGGAATTGCACTGATAACCTAAAGGTATGGAGTTCAAATCTACCATCTACTGTTCTTGAGAAGGATGATGGGCACTCTCTTCTTGTGTGACCTGCTGCTTCTGAAAATCTGCTGTAAGGCCAGCTCTGAATCGGTTCTGACTTGATGGTATACAACAAACCTCCCCAATATAATATCTTAGGACCTCGAGTGGGCAAGATGCTTTGGATGGCTTCTTAAGTCTTATCAATCACAATGCATACATAACGGTCAATATACAAAGCAAGCTTACTTTAATATATCAAAAGACACACTGCACTGAGAAAATCTGCTATCAGGGACCACTCCAGAGTACCAAAGAGCAACAATGTCAGTCTAGAGACTAAAGTGCTCCTGATTCAGGACATGGTCTTTAAAAAAAAAAGCTGTACAATGACCAAGGATGATAAAAGAAGAATTGAGGCCTTTGAGCTGTGGTGCTGGAGTATTGAATATTCCATGGACTGCTAGGAGAACAAACAGGTTCATCCTAGAGAGGGTGAAACCAGGCTGCTCCTTGGAGGCAAGGATTCTCAAGCTCCGTCTGGCATACTTTGGGCATGTTGCAAGGAGGGAAACAGTCCTTGAAGAGGGACGTCATGCTTAGGAGGGTAGAGGGAAAGCACAAGAAAGGAAGAGCCTTGATGAGATGGACTGACTCAGGGGCCAGTGACAATGAGACTGGCACAGGATAGAACAGGGTTCAGAGCTCTTGTCCATAGGGTCACTATGACTTGCAAGTGACTCAGTGGCACATAACAACAACAACTGTGAGCAAAGGATTCTGACAGGAGCTACGCTCTAGAAAAACAGCTACAAAGATATCAGTCGTAACACTCATATATAGAAGACAAAAACAGCACATAACTAAAACATAATAAAAATGAAAGTGAATACCCTAAAGGGTGGCATGGTAAGCAGAATATCATTTGATGGTGGAGTTTAAGAAAGATCACTTGAAGAAGATACAATTAAAAATGAACTTTGAAATATAAGACATTTTCTAACAGAAATGGGAGAAATAGTTCTGGGAAAAGTGCACAATCTGAAGAAAGGCATGGAGAGACAGTGTTTGGGGTCAATTTGATCAGATTCTCAGATAGTCATAGGATAACAGGCGAAGTTTGAGATGTCGTGGGTGGAACAGCCAGGTGGGAATGGATGGCAGCTGGACACGCATGTCTGCAGGACATGAAACTATAGGGGAGCACTCAGTGAAGGGAGAGGAAAAAAAAGATAAACTTTCATTTTGTAGGCAAATGGAAAACGAACAGATGAAAGAGTAAGATGGATTGCTTAGATGAATAGGAGAGCCAAGAAAACAGATGCCATGATGGCCAGAGGTGACGAATGCTCCAGGAAAGTGGAGGGAAATAATAAAAACAGTTAAGTAAAATAATGAAACTAGCACAACCCAGTGGAAAAGGTACATTTAAGAGCTGGAGTCCTCAACAGTTTTATTAGCTTTGGAAGGACTTCTTGTTGATTGCTTTCAAGTTGAGGCTGGCTTATAGTGATCCTATGAACAAAAAGCCTGAAGCCCCCCTACAGCTATCGACATTTATCAGAATTCAAAGTTTATGTTTGTACACAACCTCACACAGACAAGTGTCATCTTCTTCTGAGAAAATAATTATGGGTTTATTAACTCTGAAGCATCCAAAGTATATCTGGAAGTATTAAAGAGTAGTCACTAAAGCCCAAATTTCGTTGCTTGCTTTTTCGTTTAAAGTGGTGGCTTGGCTTTTTGACGCCCAGTCATTCCTGCGTGAGAGTGTGAGCACATCAATATTTAAATCCAACCGATACATTTTGAGTTCTCCTGTCTGCCAGGCATTGTGTTCATGCTAGGGTAACTAGGACTGTCAGAAATGCTTAGATGGCTTTGCTTGGCGTGTTTTGTTTCCTATAGTTGGCACAAAGTTGACGCCTTTTTGATGATGAGTTACAGTACTAGCCCTTAAGCATTCTTCTCTTCACATTATTCAGTGTATATTTATATATCATCTTTCTATTCCAATAATTTTTTTTAGACTTTCAAAATAATTTTTAGTGTGAGCAAAAGGTGATTGAATAGAGCAAACGAACACAAAGCCAACATAAGATTCGGTTCTCCTGCGTTGCCACCACAGCCAGTTTGTGTTCCAGGAACAATACTTTTCAGAGATATTTAAAACAACTAACGAAAGTTCTATACTTGATTGTATCGGCCAAGGAATAAAAGCAAAGTGTATAACTGGCTGTAGAGAGAAATGGGGGGGGGAGGGAAAGCTTCAAGCTATGTTCCAACTGTAGGGTACAAATGGAGTAAGAAAGTTGTCATATTTTTACACAAATAATCCCCGCCCTGTACTTTCTTGCAAGCTGTGCACCCTCTTGTTCATCAGGTTCTTATGTGAGTTACATGTTTCATACGCGTATGTTCGTTAACTTATGCAGGATTTTTTGTTTTGTTTTGTTTTCGTTTTTCTCCCCAAAATACTGAATATAGGAAAAAACTTATAAAAGCTACTCTTGGGGATTATTTAATAACTCACATGTACACATTTTATTTTTAAAGCATTTAAAAGGTTATAATATACTCAGTGGGATAATGAAAGAAAAAGGGATTGTCTGTTATCCAACTACCCTTATATATCGCTTTACCCTTTAAAAAAAAAGGATAAATATTTTCCCCCCTATAAAAGAGGAGTCTTAGTCTACAAAATGTTTAGTAAACTGAATTCTTTCAAAACATCTTTTTAAAAGACTCTCTACCTTTCTATGAATGTATCAACATATAAATATGTATGTTGAGCAAATAGCATCAGGATTGGAGGAAGACTCATCAATAACCTGTACTATGCAGATGATACAACTTTGCCTGAAGTACTTGCTGTAAAAGATCAAGGACTACAGTCTTCAACATGGGTTACATCTCAACATCAAGAAAACAAAAGTTCTCACCACTGGACCAATAAGCCGTTATGATAGATGAGGAATCTTTTCTCTGTCCATCAGCACAGTGACCCTATGGATTTTCGCCTATCCGGTGCCATCCTTACACTCTCATCTATGCTTGAACCCACTGTGTCAATCCATCCCACTGTTTTCCTTTCTTTTGCTGCTGTCTTTCCCAGCATGATGCCTTTTTCCAAGAACATGACAATTATGACCTTCCAAAAATTAGAACTGTATGTACATCAAAAGTCTTCTTTGAACAAGTAAAAAGAGAACCCACAAAATGGGGGGAAAATATTTGGCAACAACATATCTGGCTAGGGACTCTTCTCTAAACTTTATAGAAAACTTCAACACCTCCATAGAAAAAACAACTCAATGAAAAATTGGTAGAGGACATGAAAAGGCACTCATCCAGGAAGACAATCAGATGGTCATCTAACACATGAAGAAATGCTCAAGATCATCAGCTATTGTTGTTGTTATGTACCATTGAATTGCCTGAGACTCATAGCGACCCTACGTATAATAGCTCTGAACCCTGCCTTATCCAGAGCCAATCTCCTTGTCAGAGAGATATAAAATCAAAACAATAGTGAAATAAAATCTATTCCCAGCAACACTGTCAAAGTTTAATAGGACAGTAAACAAACAATGGTGGTGAGGTCGCAGAGATTGAAATTATGTTATGCTGATGGTAGTACTATAAAATGGTACAACCACTGTGGAAAGCAGTTTGGCACTTTTTTTAAATGTCACAAATGGAAATACCATTTGGTGCAGCAATCTCACTACTAGGTATATGTTTCTAAGAAATATGAGCTTTAAAACAGATATAGGCATATCCAGGTTTACTATCACATAGTACCACATTATATGAATGCACAATAGCTTCTTTAACCATGTTTGTTAATAGACTTTTAGACTTCCATTGCTTTGCTAGTGTAAATAATGCTGCAATAAAGAATGGTGAAAAATTCAGAAAACACTGTATAACATGAATGAATCTAGATAGCATTATGCTGAGTGAAAGAAAAAGTCTAACAAAAGGACAAATAGTGTATAAGATAATTATTATAAAAAAAAGTCAATGAAAGGTACATTTTTGAATGGTTACCAGGGATGGAAAGAAGGAAAAAGAGTAGACAATGTCAATAAAAATTTTTTAAAAAGAAAACATAAAACAAATTTCAGAATCACAAACATATCAGCCTTAGTGTTCATACAAACTGGTAGAATATTTTCCACTATGGTCCTCTGCTATTCTTCAAACCCAGGAGTGAATCTACCCCAGGGAGTAAGCAACAGTATGAAATACATATTCCTCAAAGCAAATAAGATTGCAATAGCAAAAGGGCAACGTTTACCCAAAAGCAAAGCTAAGAAGGTAGTAAGGGACAGGACGGAAGGGCAAATAAAAACAGGAACTTGGGCACAAAATGGGAAAGGTGCTGAGACATTGACGGAATTGCAAAAAATGTCAGGAAACAAAATGTAAAGAAATTGTATAATGGGAAACAAATGTACTCTGTAAGCTTTCACCCAAACCACAACAACAACAACAACAAAAGATAAAGCAAGCAAATAATTTACTGCTTTGGGCCAATCTGCTACAAAAATTCTTTTTAGGTGTTAAGAAGATGCCACTTTGTGAACTAAGGTGCACATGGTATTTTCAACACCCCCACATGTATTTGATAGCTTGGCAATGAATAAAGAAGACCAAGGAAGAATTGATGCACTTGAATTATGGAGGTGTCAAATAATATTGAATATACGAGGAACAGCCAGAAGAAGAAACCGATCTGTCTTTGAAGACGTGCAGCTTCTTAGAAACATAGATGAGGAGACTTCATCCTATGCACTCAGGTCATGTTATCAGAAAGAATCAGGTTCTGCAGACGGACCTCATGCTTGGTTAAGTAGAGGGTGGGTGACAGAGAAGACTCCATAGCTGATGGCTAACATAATGGCTGCAACAATGGACTTTTAAAAAAAAAAGCAATGATTTTGAGGATGGTGTGGGGCTGGGCAGTTTACTCTGTTGTATATGTGGTTATTAGGAGTTGGAACTTACTCTAGTACACCTGACAATTACTAGCACCAAGCAAGTCCATTGTTAATGCAGTGGGTTACCAAGCGCCTGTAAAAGTCAGGATGATAAAGTGGATGAGTGTGGCACAAAATTGAGAATGATGGAGACTTTGTCAAACTGGGGAGGACATAGCTTGTTTGCAGGGAGCAGCTGCTATTCAGTTCCTGATATTGGTATTGGTGCCATGCATGAGTACAGGGCTTATGCCAGATCTTTAATATTTTAAGAGAAGGCAGAAAAAATCTGGATTTTTTTTTTTTAAATGTGAAGTCTCTGAATCTTTAAATGTTGGCTCAAATTATTTTAAAGTACTCTACAGGACAAAAGCAAAACAAAACGCCCAAACTAAAAATATTTAATGAGCCCTGCGGTTAAATACTTGACTTAATTATAAAGTCAGTGGTTCTAATCCCTAACTACTCTGTGGGAGAATGATGTGAAATGTGACAGTTTGCTTCTGTAAAGATTTACAGTCTTGTACACCCTATGAGACAGTTCTACTCTGTCCTACAGCTTTGCTGTGACACAGAATGGACTAGTTAATTCTCAGTGTACTACCTGCAGCACATAAATGCAGGGGCCTTTAGTGGCCTAGCCTAAGAAGTAGTGCTGCAATTCCAGAGGCATGCAGTTCAACTCCACCAGCTGCTCCACAGTAGAAGGATGGACAATATCTTTCCTTACAATTTACTGCCTCTGAAATCCCCCTCATGGGTCAGGTAGGAGTCAATTCTGACTCAATGGCACACAGCAACCACCCGCAGCTCATGTGGCATGGTATCTAAAATTCAAATTGTTGTTGTTGTTGAGAGCCTTTGAATCAAACACGACTCTTGGAGGACCCTTTGAACAAAAGGCCTGAAGCCCCTCCTACCATTATGGACATTTATCAAAGTTCATAGAGTTTCCAGAGGCAAGTTGTTTAGGAAGTGGATGCCACTTGGGGATATATATCTATGTGGCAGGTTAACTAAAGAAAATTGTTCAAAATTTCATAGGTTGTGATGCTGAGAAACTGAACCTCAATCTACAACTCTGGGAATGTACGTAAATATTGGTCCCCATTTTATCATCCAGGAAGGATTAACTAGAATAGGCTTCTAAATGTTTTGGGCTTCTCAAACACACATGCTCTAATGATAGAAAAGTTTACCCCCCACACAATGTATGATGGCATCTAATGATAACCCTTTCCCCTCACCCCTTTTCCCCCCCCCATCTGCACAAACATTTCCAATTAACATCCACCTGCACTACTTCCTTTTGTAAAGAGGAGGTGGTATTTGGCTATGTTCTGGTTCTGATTCATGAGAAATCAGCCCAAGCCCAACATTTCTGTTCTTAACAGATTTTGGTTTTTAAATCTGTAGAACACAATGTTTCCCTGGGCTGAGTTCTAGCATGCCAAGTTTTGGCTGGCCACAGACTTTGACATCTGAGTGAAAAATCTTTCAACAATGGCATTTAAACTGAAGAAATCAACAGACCTTTAATTATAACACTGCTTGTATTCCCCCTCTCTTATCATGATGTTCAAATTGCTTCAAATCACTAACTGCATGGACAGCATGTTATTTCGTTTGCCATTGGAAATATCATAATTTAGAAACTTGGTGGCTTGAGATTGTATATTAATTTTTTTTAAAAAACCCCAGTATTACTTTATAAATTAAAAAGCCATATAGAATGAAGGTCAAAATTACTGATTCATTAGAAATAAGATCAAGAAGACCTGAGTAAACAATTCTCAACTTACCTAAAATCTTTAAGAGTTATTTAGGTAAAACTAACATTTCTAGTTGGAAATTAGACATTAAATACTTCCAAGGAAAAAGTCTCTTTTGGTAAAGTTTCTCTAAGTGCTTCCATGTTTTTCCAGAAAATGTTGAGTAACAATTTCTTCCTTTTTTTTCACCAGATAACAATATGTTTTCCTTATTTTTCCTTACCAATGACATTTTTTTAAGCTAACATTTTTACAAGAACACTTTGAAAGTTTCTTGTTTAGAAAATAAGGTTTTAAAAATACTTAATTAACAACATATAGAGAGCTCTGGTGGCCTACTGGATAGAAAGTTATGCTACCAAGTGATTTTTAATCGGTGGCCTTCAGGCCTAGTTTTAATTGGTTTTGGTTAAACATTCTTCTAAGCACTGGTCTGTGCATTTGCTCTACAGAGGTAACTTGTGATTGCTATAATGCTAAACACTGTGACACTGAAGTGTTAAATCCAATAATGGTTATCCGTGATGGACAGTGTTTGGTGGAGCACAATCTTAGAAGCAGGAGTGGCATGCACTTCCAAAATAGCTTACCACTGGAAACTCTATGAACTTGGAGAAAGGATGAAAATTATACACAAGTGTTCAGATCTTTCGTTCACAGGGTCGCTATGAGTCGTCTACGACTTAACAGCACTTAACAACAATATGAAATATGTATATCTTGATATACTTATTGGACAAACTAGAGTTAAAAATGTAAATGTGGTAACGTTTAATTCCAAGCTCTGTAGTAGCTAGCAAGATTTTAGTTTGTTTTGAAATGCAGGGCTTGGTTACAGGAGGAAGATGGCATAATTTCAGTTCCCTTTTCATCTTGAAGAGCACCTGGATCTACATTTTTCAGGAAATGTATTTGTTTAGACCAAACAATACGTTAATCATTTATACACAATTTCAGGACCTCACAATATGTCTGGAAGATCATGAATCCGTTACTGATAAAGGAAACTGAGGTCCAGATATATTATTTGACTAAAGCAGTTAATGTAGACAAAGCCTCCTTCCATAACCCTCACCTCCAAGGATTTTAAGTGTTGGAGTTTGGATTCTAAGCCAGTTCAAACTAGAAAGCCTCTGCTGTGTCCTCTAGGGAGGAAAAGAATCAAACCAAAACCTGCCTGAAATGAAGACGACTTTACCCATGTCATGTTGTTGTTGTTATTGATGTTAAGTGGCGTCAAGTTGAGCACGACTCATAACCACCCTATAAACTAAAGATCTGATCTGAACCAAGTCCTATCCTGCACGACCCTCACACTTCTGACACACAACAGCCCATCGCACCAGTCACCGTGTCAATCCACATGGTTGAGGGTCTTCCTCTCCTTTGCCGACCCTTCACCTTTCCCAACATCATGTCCCTCTCCAGCCCCTCCTAGCAAATGTATCTCAAGCTGTAAGATGAAGCCTCATCATTCTTGACTCCAAAGAGCACTCTGGCTGCACCCTCTTTAAGACATATCTATTTATTCTCTTGGCCACGCATGAGATAGTCAGTGCTGTTCTCTAACACCACAAATTAACGTTGTCAATTCTTTTTCTGTCTTCCTTATTCACTGTCCAGGCCTCAGATGTATAACTAGTAATCAGAAGACCATGGCCTGATTCAGACGTACCTTAGTCCTCAAGCTGACATCATTACTCCTCAATAATTTGGAGAGGTCCCTAGCTGCAGACTTTCTCAGTGCAATGCATCTCCTTATTTCCTGGCTGTTGGTATCAAGCATGAATACAAGCAAGATGAAGCTGTTGACAGTTTCAATCTCCTGTCCACCTATTATGACATGACCTATTGGTCCAGTGGTAAGAATCTTTGTTTTCTTCATATTGAGATGCAATCCATACTGTGGGCTGCATTCCTTGATCTTCTGCAACAGGTCCTTCAAGTCCTCCTCACTTTAAGCAAGTAAGGTTGTGTCATCTGCATAATGCAGAGTCTCCCTCCAAACCTGACGCCACACTCCTCCTCATAGAGTCCAGCTTCTTAGATCATTCGCTCAGCATATAGATTGAACAGGTATGGAGAGAGAGTACAGACTCCCTTCTCAATTCCAAACCATGCCGTGCTCCCCTGCTCCATTCACACAATGCCTTCTGATCCAGGTATAGGTTCCACATGAAATTAATCAATTGCTCTGGGATTCTCATTCTTCTCAATGTCATAGACCTCACTTTTTTCATACGATGAGTTATCAGAGAGACCACATTATTAATTATGTTTAGTATTACTTCATGACTCAAACTCATTGTAGACCGGAGTATACAATTCACATTCTCCGATTATCTTATAACATACCTGGTTTCAAGTCTTGTCTTTATTGTCCCCATAAATATGCCTGAATTAATCAAATTAGGTCCCACTCAAGATTTTGTTCAGAAAATATAGCTGCATCTATTTTGTTCAGAAAATATAGCATTATCCATTTTGTACATAAAATATAGTTGGAAAGATCAGGCTGGAAACTAGGTTTGAGAAGCAAACTGACTCAAGAATTAGGCCCTGCTTGGTAAAACCAGGAAAGAGAATGCAAGTCAAATTGTCATGGGGTCTTGAGACAGGAAAGGATATTAAATGTCAGTTAATGTCTATTAAGTGTCTAATCCCATTACAGGCAACTCTGATGACCTAGTCATAAGGAGCTGTGCTGCTAACCTAAATGCACAGGGTTCGAATCCACCAATTGCTCTGTAGAAGATAGACACTCTTCTCTAGTGAGGGTTTGTTTGTTTTTTGGGGTTTTTGTTTTGTTTTGTTTTTATATAGCCTCTGAAAAGTTGCTAGTAAGTCAGCTATCCAGATTCCACAGTACATACCGCCACCATAACGCACTTGGTCCTTGTAGTGCCCTGATTTTAAAAACAAGGAAAGAGATGTTAAACTCTCTCCTCATTTTCTCTTGAACTTAGAGATGTTGAACAAATTGTCCAAGGTCACATGCCCAGTGACTTCGGAGTTCATGTTGCTGCAACTCATTTACTAAACCATCTCTGAGAACAGGAGAACCAAGTCTAAAGAAATAAAAGCGTTGTATTAGGACTGTACATAGAAGAGGCTGCCAACCCACAAAAACCAGAGTAAAAACAAATGAGGAAGTAAGGAGGGAGGTCCAGCATGGTTAAGACCATTAGGTGTCTCATACACAGAGGTTTCTCATAGAATTAATAGTAAGGAGACCACAGAGGTACAAAGCTGCTTTACAAGGGGAAGCTATCCCATAAGTAGGTAGTAAGTGTGTAAGGGTTGAGAGGAGGGAGAGAAAATGAGAATATATATGGACTAGAGTTCTGGTGGCCTAGTGGCAAGAAACTGCACTCCAATCCCAAAGGCATGTAGTTCAAGGCCACCAGCTGTTCCATGGGAGAAGGATGGGCAGTCTCCTCCTGTGTGATAACTGCCTCTGTAAACCCCCTGGATGGTCAGCTATGGGTCAATTCCAACTCTCTGTTACACAGCCACAACAAAAACAACAGTAGACATATAGGGAACTCTGGTGGCCTATTGGTAAGAAGCTGTGCTGCAAGCCCTAAGGCATGTGGTTTGAAACCACCAGGTGTTCTGCAGGAGAAGGACAGTCAGTCTCTTCTCGTGCAATTTACTACTTCTGAAAATCCACTGGAGGGTCAGCTATGGGTCAGTTCTGACTCGATGGCACATAGCAACAACAACAGCAGACATACTGGCCTGCTTGGCAGATTCTGTTTTTCTCCTTTGTTGTTGTTGTGTGCTATCAAGTCAATTCCAACTCAAACCATCCCTATAGGACAAAATAAAGCTGCTGCATTGGGTTTCCTCATCCCATCTCATTGCTGTGGGTTGAAACTAACCTGTAGCTGACCTTCCAATGGGCTTTTGAAAACCGTAAAATCACTGGGGAGGAGACTGCCCATCTTTGTCCTGTGGCGCTTAGAACTGCCAGGGATTCAAACTGCCAGGGGCAGGGCTTTGAATCAGCAGCACAGCCCTCTTCAGACTAAGCCACCAGAGCTCCCTAGAGTGTCCCAGCCAGCTACATTCTTTCTAGGAGCAGACTGCTGGCTTTGGAAGAGCTGGTGGTTTTGAACCAACAATCTTTGGCTTAGCTGTTGAGACTTTGTTTAACCATCATGTCATCAGGGGTTCTTCTTCACAAACATAAATAAATCTTTGCACACTGAGGAGACAAGAAAAGAAGAGGCAAAGAGGATGTGCCTGAGCGTCATCAACTGAAGGGGGAAAACAGTTGTTTAACACGTTTCCTTTTTTCAGATGACGGCTTTGAAAACTTGTTCTTCTGGTTCTACCCACTCCCCCCACCTTCGGCACAGAATTTGCATTTCCTTTCCAGATACATGGAATCATATACTTTAACACACTGTCAGGTGATATGTTGATCCCTAGGTGATTCTTATAGGTCTGAAGCAGGATATTGTTAAAATACAGATTCTGATTTAGTATATCTATGGTGGAAATGCAAATTTTTAGCAGAAGTTTGAACCAAAATGAAGCTACGTGATGCTCTATTTCAAATACAAATTTCTCTAAGTAGAGTCAAGCCTCATTCACACCTTAGAGTAAACTCCTTATTTTTAAATAAGGTTACCAGACCATCAAGTTGTGTGGAATTAAAGCCATGAAGTCATACTTTGAATAGAGAAAAGTAATGGATAGCTTAAATTACTCAGGAACAATGACGTCAGTTTGAAGACTAAGGTTCGACCTGATTCAGGTCATTGTTTTTTCAATCACTTGCTATGTGTCTGAGAGCTAAACAGTGAATAAAGATGACAAAAGAAGAACTGATGCCTTTGAGCTGTGGTGCTGGAGAAAAACACTGAATGGACTGTCAAAAGAACAAACATATACATCTTGGGAAAAGTACTGCTTGTTAAAGGCAAATATGGTAAAGCTTTGTCTCACGTACTTTTGGGGATGTTGCTAGGAGAGGCTGTTGCTTAGGAAGGGACATAATGTTAGGAGAGGTACAGGGCCAATAAAGGAGAGGGAGACTCTCAGCGAGACAGCTAACACAGTGACAGCAGCAATGAGTTCAAGTGTGTCAGAGATGATGAGGATGGCACAGGATAAGACGGAGTTCAGACCTTTTCTTCATAGCGTTACTATAAGTTGTACTGGACTCAACAGCACCTAACTACAACAATGGAAATGGGTAGCTATGGAGCTGAGGGACGAAAAAAGGGTGAAGGATGGCGATAAAAATGAGAAAGAGAGAAGGATTTACCTACTGGAATATGAGAAGGATACCAAATACAACACTTCAAAGGCATAGAAAAATACTGGCATCATCATGAGAAGTCACTATATGGTACAAATGCTCAAATGTTCTTAATACCAGCTGAAAGGTTGGTGATTCTGGTCCACCCAGAGGCATTTAAGAAAACAGTCTGCTTCTATAATGTTACAGTCTTGAAAATCCTACAGAGCTATTTAACTCTCTATATACAGGGTCACCAAGATTTGGAAGAGATTTGATGGCAACTAGCAGGAGTGGCATCCACTTCCTAAACAACATGCCTCTGAAAACTCTATGAACTTTGAGAAATGATGATAGTTATAGAAGGACTTCAGGGTTTTTGTTCATAGGGTTGCTATGCATCGTGCTCAACTCGACAGCAATCAACAACAATAAAGTATCATTGTTATTATTAATTCAGTTCTGCAGTTAAGTCTAGAATTTTGATGGGAACCAGTGTGCAGTAAAAATAGTTACAAATGACTACTAATTTCTGACTCAAATTCTGAGCAGAATGGCCTACATATAGTATTACAGTATCTCAATAAATACTTGTCAGGAAAATGGGATGTCAAAATTATTTTGGAAGACTTCAAGTGCTCAGATCTCCCAGATTCCCCCCCCCCAAGTTTAGATCGATCTAGTTGAACTTGCTAAATACGGCAAACAATTTCTTACCGAGAAGAAAATAAAATTCTAATCAAGCGTTAAAATGATGAAAATCTAGTCTCATTTCTTTCCTTCATTCTCCTTGTGTGGCCCAATAGTCAGGCCTTTACAGTGTTATCTCCTACGACTGCTTAGGATAAGCTGTAATAAAGAAAGCGTTGCAAAAGTTAAACTATGAAATCTATGATTAAAACAGAACAAAGCAAAGAAAGTGTGCTCAAGACTATATTGGCCCATTAGGAGCATGCTGATTTGCCCCTAGAGAAGCCCAGTAAGCTCTTTTGTTCCCTTGTAGACCTGAGCTGGGTCTGCACAGAGGCACTTCTGACACACTTCCATGTATAACCTGGGGTACATTCAGAGGCAGCAAAAGGACCATAAGGCTTAGTAAGAATAGCTAGGTATTAAACTGAACAACAGAGCGCAGGCAGAGCTGATTCAGGTTCACAGAGCATGCTGGATGTGTGGATGCATTTTCATCCTCTCTAGCATTCTTCCCCCTTCTAACTTTCTTCTTCTTGCCCTCCCCTCGCCCCAGCCACGTTATATACCCTTCAGTTTCTCACATCACAGGAGACTTCTAAATTATTATGTTTCTCAAATATCAAGCCTGCTGCTGTAGAGCTGATTCTGATTCTTGGCAACCCTCCATTGGATATCTTTGCTTGTAAATCTTTATGTGGGGTGACTGGCCATCTTTCTCCCTTGGAATGGCCGAAGGATCCCAACAGCTGAGCTTTAGGTGATCAGCCCAATACAGGACACACTATGGTACCTGGAGACCTTTTTTACAAATATATTTAAAATATGTATGGAGATTCCCCCCCCTTACCTAAGAGGGAGCTATTTTGTTATTGAGGAACTGAATCTGACAAAACTTGCCGTTTGAATATGTCTTCTCATTATGAGTTGAAGCAAAATGCACATTTTGTATAAATACTGATATAGATTTAGCACCAAAGAGCAGAAATGAACCTAAAGAGTTATCTATCGTAGGCTCTAACACCCAGTGGTTACATATCAGAATCTCCTGGGAAGCTTTAAAAAAAGAAATAAAACTTCTGAGTTGTAATTTCCATATTCCTCATCATAAGTGATATTGATTCAGGGTCTCTTTTGTATGTTTGCATATGTACAACAATGTTTCACCAATCGATGAGTTACTAGTAAGATATTCAAATATGCTTAACTTCTTCTGGAAGCTAAAATGACCCATAAACTGTCATCACACACAGACCACATGTAAATCCCTCACATTTCTCTGACAGGTTCTACCTCTTGCCTCTCTGTCAAATGGGACACAGAGAAAAGTCTATCCTCCAAGCCTAGCGTCTCTGCTACACTCCAGTCAGAATTCTACAAGCGCCATGGAGTCCTCACAGTTACCCAGTCAGCAGGCTTCACTCAGCATGATCGAAATTAAACTTGGGCTTTCCCTTCCCAAGCCTGCACCAGCTCTATTGTGGCCTCTAACTATACATGGCAAAACTTGGGCTCAAAATCCTAGAGACGTCTTTGGTGACTTGCTCCCAAAAAATAATGGATTAATTCTCCTTCTGCCATACCTCATAAATCAGTTCACCCTGTCTGCTCGCTCCCTCGGCCCCTGCCCTAGTTAGGGCCCTCATTCCCTTTTATCTGGACTATTGTGATAATCTCCCACCTGCTCTTGTGGCCTCTAGTCTCTCCCTCCTCCAATCCAATTTATTCACTGTTGCCAGATTAATCTTCCCGAGGCACAGCTCTGATTATGTTACTCTCCTACCCAAAATGTTCAATAGCTCCCCATTGTCTACTGAATAAAGTCCAAAGATCTTGGCCTGATAATCAAGTCCTTTCACATTCTGGTCCCAATGTACTTTTCAGCACTTTATCTTCCACCTCCATGAGCTCCAGGCTCTAGTTAAACTCAGCTACTTCTTTGCAGCTTGCTTGCCCTTTGCTTTTTTTCCATGGCTTTAGTTGTTCTGTTCACCTTTGTATGTTTGAATCCTACCTGCTTTTCAGGGCACAACTCCAATGCCTCCTTGGGTGGTCAAGCAGTCATTTAGCCCTCTTTTGAATTCCAATAACATTTTATCTGCTCTACCTTTTTAAATTATTATTATTAATTTCAAGGAACATTTACAGAGATTTTGAATTTCTATTCATTCATTGTTGCACTTTTCTCCCCACCCCCCAGTTTGTTCTTCTCTTTGAAAAGTAAAAGAGAAATTCCTTCATTGGTATACAATGTCCCCACACACCCCCACCAACACCCTGAGTATACTCCACTCTGCAACCTTCATTCCGGAGGAGCCCTTATGATACTGCAGCAAAGCACTCATCAGCTAACAAAAAGGTCAATGGTTTGAGGCCACCAGCCACTTCATGGGAAAAACCTGGGGCTCTCTGCTTCCATAAATATTGAGGCCTTGGGCATCTTGTGGGTCCTTTCAACTCTCTCCTATAGGTTGCTATGAATGGCAGCCAATGGGAAGAGGTAGCCCTGTTATAGGGTATATTACTTTCTCCTATGCCTTCTAGCACATGGTACATGGCTGCTGCAGATTAAAACTTCTTTGAGGGCAGGATTTGTATTTTATTTATCTATGTGTCCTCTCTAGCTCTCTAGAATGAAATACACAATACACTGCTCACAAATATTTATCAAGTGAATGAATTCAGGCATGGATTTTATATAAAATTTAAACAAAGTTGGCGGTTTGTTTGCCTCGTCCACGCACATAAGATGCAGTGCGTTGGAGAGGGAATCGGGCTCTGAGGGGATTGCCCGACAAGAAGTAACTTGATAAACGATGAAGAGAAATGAAAACTATAAAAAGAAGATAAGAGGAACTAAAAATATTATAGCAATCTGGGGGTAAATAAGTACAGAGGCAAACAATCTTACAATCTTAAGGACCAAATGGCTTATTTATGCCACATGTAACAGCTTGGAAACCATAAAATACATATACTTAAATATAAAGCATTATTTGTATACCTTAACACTCTCATCAATGCCAGTGGAAACATAATATAAATTGTTGTTTAAGATGACCCTGAGTCATTTAGAAAAGTTAGGGTAACTATATACCAAGGAAGGAGCACATGTAACTACATTTTAAGAAGTTAGATATCAAAATGTAATAACAAAAAAGAATCCTTTGATAATTAAGAGAGGAAAACTCTTAGTTCGATGGGATATTCTTTTGCTTAAACCATATTACCATAATAAAGACAGATAAATAAGCACTTTTTCTTTACACATGAATATACCTATATTTTTATGAGTCAAAAGGAAATACTAAGATTTGTATCATTAAAAAGAAAGTATATTCAGTATATCTCATTTGGATAGTATAGAAATAAGAACAAATTTAGAAAAAGAGAAATTTCTATATTTCCAAGATTCATAATGCATGGTTTAAAAAAATGATTATATAGTTTTTATAGCTAAGAATTCTACCTTTTAATTTAATGTATAACATAAATAGTCCATGCTATTATAAGCTCTACAAAAATATTTTAACGGCTCAATAAAAGTCTATCTACTGGATATGTTATAATACATTTACTAGTTTTCTCGAGTAGGATATTTAACTTACAATGTGAATTACAGTTAAGCTTTACAATGTAAATATATCTAAGAAGATTTTCTATGAGATGATAATTGTTGAAGCTCAGTAACAGATTCATGAGTGTATACTGCTTTCTTTTCTATTTTTGCATATGTTTGAAATTTCAACAAGTAAAAAAGTATACATTTTTGATACACATCTTGTGTAGAATGGTTTTATTTACATAATTTTTTTTTCCTTAGGACAGAGTTAGGCTTAGACTATGTGGTACAAAGTTCAACTCCCCTACTACCTATTTATGTCACTCTGAGTAAGCTGATGATACTTTCTATGTCTCAGTTTTCTTATCTGAAAAATGTGTATAATAATAGTATCTTAAGAAGCTCTAATTGCCTGTAGAATTATGTGTTTGACTGCTAACTGAAATGTCAGCAGTTCAAATCCACCAGCTGCTTCTTGGGGAGAAAGATGAGCAGTCTTATCTCGTGAAGATTTGCCGGCTCAGAAACCTGGTAACAGGTTGCCATGAATCAGAATTGTCTCAGCAGCACTAGGCTTGGGTTTGGCATAGGGTTGTTGTAAGGATTATATGAGATGATGTGATAAGATGCCTATCACAATGCCTGGCACACTGGCATTGTGCAATAAATGTAACCTTGAAAAAAAGAAAACACAGATTGCATAATTTTATGTGGTGTTATAACACAGTGAAGTGTGCATCATCTCCATCTCCAGGCATTTATCAAACTTGGAGATAAAATACTTATTCCACAGGTGCTGTCAATGCTAAAATAATTTCGATCCATAAGTGCCATATGTGGAACTTTTTTCCCCTACTTGGCCAATATTGGACTAAATGCTTACCATCTGTGAGTTCATTTAATCCTCCCAGGAGTTCTACCAAGTAGGCCCTATTACTATTCTTATTTTAAAGCTTAAAAAAAAGTGAGGTTTGAAGATTAATGAACTTTCCCCAAAGAATACATACAGTAAAGTGGCCAAGTCCATTCTCCCTTGGAGTTTATTGTGGAGTTTTTGGAAATGACTTTTGTGCCTGGTGCTCTTTTGTATAGGCCTCAGTGTTCCTAATAGTTATTCCTCAGAGGCTGATCTGGATTTTGAAAAATAATTTAATCAGATTTTAAATGCTTAACTGGATATATTTTTCCCCATCTTTCCACTTTGATTAGCAAGCTTTCAAATATTTTATTCAAGAAAATGGTTTTACAGAAGAAAAACAGGATACTTAGTAAAAGAAGCTGCTCTCTGTCATCATAGTCCAAACAGATTAGTATCAACCTGTGTTTTTTTTTTACATTCTGCTGATTATGTCCTCTGTAAAAGAGATAATTAACACACACACACACACACACACACACACACACACACACATGCATTAACCCCCCACTAACTACTCAGAAAATCTACAAAGCAGCCCATAGCTACATATTTTACCTCAACTATATAATCTGTAAATGTGCATGCTTGCATATGCATGAGAAAGAGACACAATCTCTGAAAGTCTGAATTTGGAAGAATGCTGTGAGTGTTTGAGAGACAACTTTACACACACACATGATAGAAAATGAAGTCACAAAAGAGCACAATTTAAAAAAAAATAGAAGAGGAGCTGCATTTTAGGTCTGAGGAGGCTACTTCCATACAACATGTGGTAGAACTAAGGCAGTGTAAAACATTCGAGAGGATGCTGCAACTCTTCTGCCTTCCACAGTACATTTATGCATCTGTATTATAAAAAATGTGCCAGCTCTCACAAGCTCACAGTACTGAGCAAAGTGCTACAGCTACAGCTGGGGATTTGTCTTTCAGGCCTGGCTCTATTTACTGGGTTTTTTGGTGTGTGTGTGTGTGTGTATGTGGTTTTTTTTTTTTTTGGCTGCTCCTCCCTGGGGGGTCACAGTGGGGTGTTCTGTGGTTTTTTCTTTAAGGGGTGGTGGGATGAAGGAAGGAGGGGTTATTTTGTGAGTTCTATTTTGGATTTTGGTGAATAGGAGAGCAGGGAATTTGCCAGCCTGTTACTCAGTTATACTGAAGCATGATGCAAACGGCCTCAATTTGGAGCACAGAAGGTGCTGAAAAATTTTTCGGAGGAGGTCTTGAAATATCTAAGCTTATCTTCAAGGAAGATTTATTTCTCTCAAAATGACGATGTAAATAATAGTGGGATATCGCTGTCTCTTCTCCCACCCATGAACTCCATACCACGATCCAAACTTTTGCTCTCTGAAAGTTAGCAGTACACTATTGAATATAAAGTCTTCCTTATTTTCTTATCCTTGGAAAGTATTAAGGATATGTTTGAACACACACATGTAGGTCTTCTTTGCAAAGTCCCTCCGACATATGCACACTGTTAGGAGCAAGGCCTGTAAATGTCTGGACAAGCTGTTTCCATATTTGCATTGTCCAGCCTGTTTTCTTTCCTTTTTTCGGGCGATGCTGGAACATATGTGTCCAGTATAAACACACGATTGTGCAGACATGTCTGTATGTGTTTCTAATTTCATACTATCGTGAAAACAGTTCGGTTTTATACAGACACAGTCACATAATTTGTTTTGTTTTCAAAAACTGCTCAGCGAATTCAGGCAGGTCATATGGCAGGTAACAGACCATTTATTGAAGGGCTGAAACCAATAGAAAACCCAGTCCAGGGCACCATCACAGAACACTACTACCCTCGTGAGATACTCTCGGTCAACTAAGAATTGAGCGAGACAATGAGAAAAACCGAGGAAACAAATACCTGTAGGCTTTTCAAAAAAGAGAACCAGCTCAGGGTCAGCAGCGTTTCCAGACCTTGATGGTACAATGACGTCCTCAACCTTTGCTTTGCACGCGCAGGATCGCTGCTTAAGTAGACTTTATCATTCCCCCCCTGAACTTTTGTTGAAGATGCCCTTGAAATGAGATCAGATTTGTTCCTGACAAAGCATCTGCATATTGTGGCATCACTCTAAACCCAACGGTTGGTTTTAGCTTGAAGAAGAAAAAGAAAAATTCCAACAACCTTTCATGCTGAGATTTCTCAGCACAGAAGTGCTTTCTTTCTTTCTTTCTTTTTTTTTTAAAGTTGCATAAAACCTAACAAGGTTTAAGTTTTCCCAGCAAGGAGAAAGTGTTTTTCAGCTGTTAAATTTTTCAGATGCTTTTTTGGAATTTGGATAAAACTAAAAAACTTGTTTGTTTTAAAATGTAAACTTTTTTATGTACAGAGATTTATATAGATGGGTGCTATTGCTATGTTTTTTAAAGTGCTTGATTTTGAAATAAGGAAGTCATGGGCTGTATATTTAAATATAATGCTGTTTCATACAGTCTTTATTAAGTACTGACGTACATAGAGTGTTGTTGAGGTTCACGGATACACATTTTTTGTTGACAGGATTGTTTCTAACACTGCAACTGGGCAAAAGTCCACAAGAACAAAGGTGAGGCAGGTTTGAGTTGACTATTTTTAAAGTCAGCTAGTATGCTTTCTAAGGAGCCTTGGTGGCATAGTAGCTTGGGTTGCTAGCTAAAAGGTCAGGAGTTCAAATCTATTCTCTGAGGAAAAAAAGAAAGGCAGTCTGTTTCAATTAAGATTTATAGCCTCAACAATCAATGGAGGGTCATTATAAGTTGGAATCAATTTGATGACAGTGAGATCATAAGCGTTCAAAGACTTCATTCTGGCTGAAAAGCCCTTCCTTGCCCTAAACCTGTTTGAGTTTTCCTTGTTGACGGGATCAAAATTCAGACAAAGTAGGATATTTGAAGCAAAAAAAAATCAAAATGGTAAGGAAACACAAGTGCCAGCCAGCATGCTTTGTGTGGTTTATACTCCCCCCAATCATGTTTTGAGAATCCAAACACCTTGTATCTCCAAATGGTTATATGCTCAATTGCTCGCTGAAAGACTGGAAATTCAAACCCATCTTGAAGACAGGGTTGATAATCCTCTTCAGAAAGGTCACAGCCCTAAAGCCCTATGGGAAACCCCTTTTCTTTACACATGGGGCTGCCATGATTCAGAATAGAACAACAACAACATACCCAAGGAGGATGTAATCCCATTTGAGAATAGGCTTTCCTTTGTTATGTTAAAGAGGTCACGTAAGTGTAGGGTATATTTTCAGTCAATCACTTGTAAGACATAAAAAGAGCAGGTTAGGCACAAAAGCACAGATTTTAGGGTAGGGAAGTGGAAGATAGATTCCACCCTACATAAATATCACCAAGGAACCTAGGAACAGGAGGAGAACAGAGACAGGGTTTTTCCCCCTGGAGTGGACAGAGAGAAACTGCCTTCCCCTTTAGCCAGGGCCCTGAAGTTAGGGGCAACTGGTCTCTTAACTGGGAAAAAGAAATTGTTAAACAACCTACTTGTGGCAGCTAGGTTGTAGCAGCCCTAAGAAACCGCCATTTTCGTTTCAATGTAGATAAACTGAAAGTGAGAAGAGATTGTCTTGGGCTACTTATATTTTTTTACAACATATGGTTGGCAGATCAAACCCACCAGTGGCTCTGAGGGAGAAAAGACCTAGAAATCTGCTCCTATAAAGAGGAAAGCCTAGTTCCAGATGGTTGTCGTATGCATATACTGCCTAAACACGGGGTGCATGGCAGGGTGGGCTGGTGGAGGGGGTTGAAAATGTGCAAAGCAATTAAGGGAAACACAAACAATTAAAATTGCAAACTGTAGAAATAAAAAAGAATATTACAGCCTAGAAAATCCCATGACACAGCTTTGTTATTGCCGTTAGGTTCAGCTGAGTCAGAACTGACCCATAATTGAACTTCCAGTGGGTTTTAACCAGTAAATCCCACAAGAGGAGACAGCCCGTCTTCCACTTGTGGAGCAGCTGGTGGATTTGAACCCTGTTCCTTTGGGTTAGCAGTGCAACACTTCATCACTAAGCCACCAGAGCTCTACTCTGTCAAATAGGTTGCTATGAAACAGAAAGGACTACACATCACCCAACCCAACAAGATTCTTCCTAATTCTTTAAGAATCTTATCATTCGGAAAGTTGAAGACCCTGGTCTAGAAATTCAGCAGACTTTTAACTTGCTGGTAAATAACGTATGATCTCTGAGTGCATTTGCAGACTTATGCTCCAATGGGAAGATAAAAGATTTGGGAGTCCATCATGTATTTATGTTAGGAATTAAAACAGATAACTTCACTTTATGTATTGCTAGGCCATAGTTCCTTCATTTAGGGGAAAAATGGAGATTATGTCATCTTCAATAGTGGTTTTTGTTGTTATATACCACTGAGTCAGAATCAACTCACAGCTGGCCTTCCAGTGGATTTTCAGAGGCAGTAAACAGCATGGGTAAATGGACTGTCCATCTATCTTCCACTGAGCAGCTGGTGGACTTGAAACATATGCTTTTGGTTTGGAAGTACAACTCCTTACCAATAAGCCACCAGAGTTCTCTTGAGATTTTTAACATTGTAGAGCACAGAAAAGTGAGAAATGCTATTTTTACAATGCAAAGGGCAACTTGAGTAATGATGCTTGCAATCCAAAGGTAGTCAAGATTCTGGTTACACCAGGCCCAAGCTGGCTGAGCAGGTAGATATAAGCCTTGAATGAGTTTTCAGGATGCCTGAAAATCTATGGAAGCATATGTTGGAAGCCCTAATTACAATATTTGGCACACTATATGTGCTTAACCAATAGTTTTGCAAGTGAAAGCCAGTTTAGGACTTGAAGGAAAAAAATAATCCATGATTAGAAAAAATAGAAGTAATTCCAAGTAAAATATCACAAGGCCCTAGATGAGTTTTCTCTCAACTCAACTCACTGTCGTTGAATGGAAACTGAATCATTGCTGACCCTCTAGCAGATTGTTGTTGTTGTTGTTAGGTACCACTGAGTCGAGGACAACTCATAGCAACCCTCTGAACAGCTGACTTGAACTCTACCCTTTGCTGTGCCATGCTCACCATCTCCTCTGACACTTTAGAGCCCACTGCTGAAGCCACCATAGAAATCCATCTTGTGGGGGTCTTATGAGAGTAAGACTGACCCTCCGTCTTTCCAAGCTATAAATTGCACTGGTGGAGACTGCCATTTTTTTTTGCTCCCCAAGAGCCTTTGGAGGATTTGAACCGCAAAGATGTGCAACACCCTGTGGGTGATGCCATTGGAAACCCTAAATGAGTTTAAGTGGCTAAAAATAAAGTTAAAGTTTTGAAAGAAAGTAAAGTAAGACATTCGTAATTTGAAGAAAAAAAACCCCTGCTGAATCCATTTTCACGCTGGAAAAAGGAGTCCAGAATATAGAGACTAACCAGAATCCCAATATTCAGTCACACACATACACACAAATATAAACACACATGCCCCTACTCCCCCATGAAAAGAAATGCATCAAATGCACTATGGTTAGAATGATTCCAACTCATAGTAACCCTGTAGGACAGAAAACAGATGGTTTCCAAAGCTGTAATCTTTACAGAAAGATGGATGTTGCCACATCTTTCTTCCATGTGGCAGCAGGTGGGTTAACATTTTTTACTTTGTGGCTGATAAGGACTTAACTATTGTGCCACCAGAATTCCTTAAATAAACTCTGTTGCTGTTGCATGCCATCAAGTCAACTGTGACTCATCGGGAACTCATGAACAACAGAATCTGGAACCTACCCTGTCTGTCCTTTGCCAGACTCATCATCTCTGACACACTTGGGCCTATTGCTATAGTTACTGTGTCGATCCACCTTGTTGAGGGTCTCCTTCTCTTTCACTGACCTTCTACCTTTCCAATATGATGTCCTTTTACAAAGACTGACCCCTCCTGACCTGTCCCAAGAACGTGAGACGGACTTGCATCTTCCTAGCTTCCAAAGAACACTCTGGTTTCACTTTCTCCAGGACAGAAACTAGTAGTCACATTTCTGGTCATTGAGAGCTTTTGAAAATTAGGAAAAATACCTTTTCTTTTTGGTTTAGTCTTTCAAATGTCAATGATATTCATTATTTCCTTTATTCATCCATAATTTATTCATTTATTAATTCTCCACACATGTACTGAGAGCCTAGGAGATGCCTTATATTATGTACCTAAAACACATATTCAGGGCAATTACTTCACAGTTGCTTTATGATTTATGGCAGGGTTGGCCAGATGGTTCTTGACCAAAAAAAAAAAAAAGATTACAAAAAAAATTCCGAGTACAACAACTTGCTCATTGTGGTTCTTCTCTAGTAACCAAGACCTTGATAACATCTCTTCTCACATCTTTTTGTGGTTCAAATATAATACCACAAGTCTATTTTTTGTTTGCTTTTCATATTTAACCTTAATTAACAATGTCATGAGTGCAACAATGTGATTTTTTAATTTTTTTTTCATACTGAGGTCTTAGACAAACTCCTGCTTGTTAGAGATATGTAGAAACACTGATTGTTACCTACTTGACAGTGATTTTGAAAATGAATGGGTGAAAGCTTCTTAGGTTTCAAGAAGCAAATAAACAGAGCACACTAGTACCATTACAAGGAACATGTTGGTCCACTCTCAGGGAAGGCAGTATGTGCAATGTGGGTCCTAAATGTTTACCACTAGACTTTCCCTGAGGGAATCTTCGAGAGGTAGAAAAATACTTACGCACTTGCTTGCCTGTTAAGTAAAAGACCGGTGGTTTGAATATACCTAAAGATACTTCTGAAAACACAGCTACCAAAACCTCTGTAGAGTTTACTACTCAGATACATGTGGAGTTGTCATGAATTGGAGTTAATGGCAAGTGGTTTGGTCCTTCTAGTCCAGTAAAAGGGAGCTAAGGCAAAGATACCAAAGATAAGTAGTTCAAATCCATCAGGTGATTCACAATCTCCTCCTGTGAATTTGATGACCTCTGAAAACCCACCGGAGAATCAGCTATGGGTTAGTTCTGCCTCAGTGGTACACAACAACAACAACAACAATATTCCAATAAAAAGGGTCTGACAAAGGGATGTTTACTATCCAATTCAGTTATTTACACAGCTCTTCCAGGTAATAGTTAACACGGTAGTCTACAGATTTGGAAAGTGCAGAAGACTAAATGACACACAAATGAGTGAGGAAGAAACCTGTCTCCTCACCATGCAGGCCTGGGTTCAAGGTCATGGAATTAATAACAGGCATTATTACTCTCTAAAAGTGAAGTGCTTTGAGGCTTTTAGAATAATTCTAAATGTAAAAGTGGGTTATTAAAAATTTACTTTGGGTATTATTAAATATTGGGAGCTCTAGTGGCTTACTGGTAAGGAACTACACTGTAATCCTGAAGATACACAGTTTGAATGCATCAGCTGCTCTGTGGGAGAAAGATGGGCAATCTCCTCCTGTGCAATTTACTGCCTCTGAAAATCTGCTGAAGGGTCAACTATGGGCCGGTTCTGATTTGACAGTACACACAACAGCAACAACATTATTGAATATTACAATTGTGCCTGGTCTCATAAACATCACCAGGGCCTATTTTCCCCAAAAGTTTTCCCAGTTATTCTTTTGATTTTTGCAGGTACAGTTCGTTGTCTGCATAAAGTTATTTCATTTTCCAAAGTTTCTCAACTCAGCACAGGTGACAAACTAGTTCCGAGAAAGAAGTCATCGTTCTGGTCCCATAAGCAGTCTCTATCACAGTCTTTTAAAACATCAGAGAAGAAAGGGACCAGCAACATGGCCAAACAACTCACAATTGCTCCTTCTTCTGTATGTGCATTGCTTCTATATAGAAAATTACATTTCTGAGAATAAATGCGTAAATGTGCATCTGCCAGTGTTTTGGCAACTCTAAGTTAGCTAAATTAGTTTTGATCAACACTGTCGGATTTAAAAATCTACCAACGTAATAAAAGCAAGTTTTTTTGTTGAATTTTTTTTAAACCCAACCAACACAAACAAATCTTGCAGTACATTGTGTTCTCTGCTGTTCCGAGCCTCAGTTTCAAGACAAAAGGAGAGCGAGACTTTGTCATCCGCGAGCTGTTAATAATCAAGAGAAGATCTGCCAGACAAGCTCTTCGAGGGCCCTGTCTGTCTGGACCAGGTATATACTGCAAGACACAAAGGGCTGTGCCAGGGGAGAAAAACGAGTGCTCATGGACAATGATGCAGCTTTCTTAATTAAGATTTTCATTACTGATACATACATTAAGTTCTGCAACTGCGAGAGCCAAAGCACTGTCATGTGCAGGTAGATGTCCCTGATTCCATCTTCAGGCAGTAAAGCTAAAACATATTAAAGGTGCGCCCGGCAAGTGTTGTGGGAGCCTGGAAAGCTCCAGAAATATTTCTGCTGGGTGCAGAGAGGCCCCATTCAAAGTAGATTTGTGATGCAACTAATAGGCAGGCACCAGGCTTATGCTAACAGACTGTGTGTGTACCTGGATAGGAGCCATTGTACTTGTGTACTGAAGTGCTTTGAAGTCCTGGACCATAGGTGATACGTAGCTAATCTAGGAATAATCCCCAGAGAAGAATACCAATAGTCCTTAGAAAGAACACTGGTTTTTAAGTTTCCCAATGCATACAAGGGAGCTCTGGCAGCCTAGTGGTAAGAAACAGTGCTGCAATCCCAAAGGCAAGTGATTTGAATCCACCAGTTACTCTGCGGTAGAAGGATGGACAATCTCCTCTGGTATGATTTACAATCTCTGAAAACCCATTGGAGGGTCAGCTATGAATCAATTCTAACTCAACAATACACAACACCACCACCACCACCATCACCACCACCACCAACTACTGTTAAGGAAAGGGAGCTCTGGTGGCCCAGTAGTAGGGAGTTTCACTAGTAACTCAAAGGTGGTTGCTGTTGTTGTTAAGTGTCGTTGAGTCATAGGTGACTCATAGCGACCCTATGAAGGAGAGTCCTCAATGCTTTTGTGTATCTCATCCTCTCTCCAGGTTCATAGGCTTTCCAGAGGTAAGCTGTTTCAGAAGTGGATGCCACTCCTTCTTCCAAGCTTGCTTTAATCGGGGAGCTCCACCCCACTCTCTGTCCACATTGGGTAGCCAACCATTAACACATTTGACACATCAGTGTCACAGTGTTCAGCCTCACAGCAACCACAAGTTACCGCTGTACGGCAACTTGTACACCAGGGCTATACAACCTACAGGAATGTCTGAACAAAACCAATGAAAGACAGGCCTGAGGGCCGCGGATTAAAAGTCACCCACCTTTGGCATGGTAGCATCAAAGATACATGGTGCAGACCTACCAGCTGTTCCATGACAGAATGATGTGGAATCTTCTCTTTTGTAATTAACTGCCTTTAAAAACCTCCTGGAGGGTCAGCAATGGGTCTGTTCTGGCTCGATGGTACACAACAACTACAGCAACAACAACAACAGTGTTAAGAAAAGGGTGTTCTGGTGGCTTAGTCTACTAACTCAAAACAGCACCTCTCTAGAAACCAGGATCCACCAGGAGCTACCAGGGAGAAACATGGGCAGTCTCCTCCTGTATGATTCACCATCTCCAAAACCCCACTATGGTTTATGATCAGCTACGGGTTCGTTCTGACTCCATGGCAATGAAGTGAATTTTGCTGACTGGTAAGAATGGAAACAAAGGATTGATTTGGGGTAGCTGCTGGAATATATTCCAGATCCATGTTTATAGCTAGCACAGATTCTATCCCTCCGGGTTTACTCTGTCTGTCTGCTCTGAGTCCCAGATTGGCGGGTCCACAATTGAGTGTGGTGTGTCGAGGGGTGTACCATCTTCATGAAATAACTTGATTGTGGTATTGGGAAGATACTTATCCAACAAGCATTTTATTAATAAATGAAAGAAACAAAAACCAACAATGGCTTTAAGGGATGAATACATCTAGAAATCATGTTTCTGAACTCACCTTAATCTGTCAAATTCATGTTAGTGTGGCTGTATGGTAGGAGTATACATAACTGGTTTTCTGGCTCCTATAAATGCTCAGCCCTGCATCCCTCTGGAAGGATATCCAAAGAATTCACATATCCACTCTAAAGGGCACCTCCATCTCTTGGTCGTTTGTAGCCAAATAGAAGTGACAGATTTAAATTCAGTGGGAGGTTATTTTTCACAATGCTAAGCACCTTACATTAGTTTCTTACTGTAGTTGTTGTTATGTGTTGAGCTGACCCTCTAGAAGGTGTTCAGAGGCAGTAACTCACAGGAGGTTGCCCATTCTTCTTCTCCCATGGAGCAGCTGGTGGATTTGAAGCGCATACCTTAGGGCTTCTTACCACTAGAGCTTCCTGATTTCTTATTACGTGAAAATATTTATCTGTCATTTAAATCTAATCTCTCATCTTCTAAGTATTAATAACAACATTACAATGATTTAAAAGGAATTATTCAACGTGTTTTAGTTGTAGTCTTTTGTTGACTAGGTAAAGGGGAAAATTCCAAGTACAAGTGGTCAGTAAGATTTCTCTTGGCTATGTCAAAGTACTGACTTCTAAAGTAGTTTTCTGGATGTTAGACTACATTTTTTAAGCTTTTGCTTCCTTGATCTACCATATAGTTGGAATGACTGATAGGTGCATAATTGCAATAAACTATGCCAATGTGAAGTGAGTGATGCTAATGGCTGGTCCTGAAAAGATAACTTTGGAATTGGTTCTTTGTTTACAGATGGAGAAATAGTATAAAGGCACCTTGAACTCAGTAAAAGTTAATTTTATAATAATAGTAAACAATATATATTCATTCACAATATATGAGTATACAAATTATTACTGTTATGTGCTGCAAAGTCATGTGTAACTCATAACTACCCTATGCACAAAAGCTCACTCTGTCATATCCTGAGTCAATTTCACTGTCTCTGACACACCTACTGGCATAATCCCAGCTACTGTGTCAATATATCTCATCCATGGTCTTTCTCTACTGAGCTCTCCCTCCATCCTTCCAAGCATGATGTCCTTCTCCAGGGACTAGTCCCTTCTTGCAACATGCCCAAAGGATGCCAGATGGAGCTTCAAACTCCTTGCCGCTAAGGAGCAACTTGGTTTCACTCTTTCCAAGACAGGGTTGTTTGTTCTCTTGGCAGTTGATGGTATATTCAATACTCTTCTTCAGGATGACAAATCAAAGGCATTGATTCGTTTATCATCCTTAGTCATTAGATCCCGATTTATGATATATAATTGCAAAGACCATGCCCTGGATCAGGCACACCTTAGTCTCTAGAATGACATTACTGCTCTTTAGCATTCTGAAGAGGTCCTTGACAGATATTCCTAATGCAATTCAGTTTTTGAATTCCTGAGTGCTGTTGCTAAGAATGTTGCTTGTGGAACTGAGCAAGCTGAAACTGTTAATAAACTCAATCTGTTATGATGCTGCGAATTTGTCCAGTGGTGACAATTTTATTTTTTTTTATGTTGAGATTCAATTCATATTGAAAACTACAGTCTTTGACTCTCTGCAGCAAATGCTTCAGGAGGAATATTCATCAACAACCTGTGATAGGCAGATGATGCAACCTTAATACAACAGATACTTCATGAATTTTTCAGTTAACATACTAGGAAAGCTAATCACTGTTAACTGGTCTTTCCAATGAGTTGGTTCTGACTCAATGGCAAACAAGAACAACAACAATAACTCTTAAAAGGAGAAAATACAGAATTCATTGATTAAAAACCAACAGTGAACATTGTTCAAGCAGTTATAATGAAGGATAAAAACTTCGGGAGGAGTGAACAATCTCAGAAAGACATATGCTAACTTTATATACTTTCTATTACTTCTCTTATACATCTTTGACTAGTTTTTAAGGACAAACATGAAAGACATTAAAGAGTCCAGGAGACATCTGCTTCTCTCACTTTAGATATAATTTTAAATTGTTGTTGTTGTGCACCATAGAGTCAGAACTGACCCACAGCTGATCCTCCAGCAGGTTTTCTGAGACAGCTGATCACACAGGAGGAGACTGCTTATCTTTCTCCCGCAGAGGAGCTGGTGACCTCACACCATGTGCCTTTGGGATTATAGTAGTACAGCTTCTTGTCACTAGGCCACCAGAGCTCCCTAATTTTAAATTAGAGGTGATACTTATTCTTTAGGTCTAGAAATATACATGGAGGAAGTACAGGTGAAACCCATTTTATCCCACCAAGTTGTGAGAGGCCAAGTGGCATGTTCTAAATCCATTTCTGAAGATGGTTTTCTAGGTAAGAATAACTATATCTTATTTTCAATCACTCCACATGAGAGGGAATGAGTAATAGTGGAGACTATTGGGGAAAAATATACATGCACAAAAGAACTAGATTTTTTAAAAAATGTAACTTTATTACTGTCTCTTATACAAGACGCTTCTGCAAGTGTCTTAGTACAATGACTCTTTGAATAAGTAGGTAGTACAAATATATAGAGTCCTGAAAGCACAGTGGCTAAGATCTTAGCCATTAACTGAAAGGTGTGCATGAACCTAGGGGTTGTTCTCAACTAGCAACTCTGCAGAAGAACAACGTGGTAGTCTACTTCCATAAAGATTTATAGCCATGGAAGCCCTACAGGCCGGTTCTACTCTGTGTTATGAGCCGTTACTTGTCAGGATTGACTTGATGGCAGTAAACAACAGAGGCACATTCGATGTACAATGGCTAAGTACTGCATGGCTAACTGAAAGATTGAGAGTTCAAACCTACCAGCAGCTTTGCAAGAGAAGAAGTTGGTGATCTGCTCTCCTACAGAGGGCAGCTCAGAAAACCCTTTCAAAGCAGTTCTGTTCTGTCACATAGGGTCAATAGGAGATGGGATTGACTCAGTGGCATGTAACAATAAAAACCTATGTAAAATAAATATGCATTAGGTATACTATATCTTAAATAATCAACCATGATAAGGAAGAAGAATAGAGTGAGAGAATATGAAAAATATTCAAAATGTAAACAGCCTTCAACATTAATTGTCATTACCGTGTCCCTGTTTGGCCTCTAGTACAAGCCATGTTACTGAGGTAAGAGTATAATACGCAGAGTGTTCTATGAGCATCATTAAGAGCATGAGACATTCAGCACTCTGAGTACTGGGTACACTTGAGTGAGATGCATGGTCTCTAACAACGCCACTGACAGCACTAAAGCCTGGCTCATAACCACATCCTCAGGCCTCACGGGGCAGTCGTCTGCTCAGGTGGAGAACACTAAGCCGTTTATTAGGCCTGCTTCCTATCATCCTCTCTAGCTTCCAGCTGCCCTTCCACACATCTCTAACATGTTTTGCCTCTCTTCTGCTTCCTTTCCGGACACTGTCGGAGGTTTTAAGATGCACATGACTTCCGTGTACATAATTTTCCGCCAAAGAGAGGGAAAGAATGCTCCAGAGCACACGCTATCCCTCCTCATCTGCAGACGAGCTTCTTGTGCAGAAGGAACGCTCCAATTACCACTCAGATAGGACAGCTTTGCGCAACAACTCCTGCTTCTCAGAGAGGCTTGGAACTCACTCTCAGAACCCAGATGCTCCCTACCCCAAAACACAGGGAGGACACCCTGTCAACGTCTGTACTGTGGAGGCTGGAGCTGGTGCTGTCAGCATGGCATTTCTGTTTTTCTAGCATCTTTCCCTTTCCTTGAAATTGCAGAAAAAGGCAGAAGGAAAGGTGGAGGGCATTAATGACAAGGCCTCTAGCACTTTATTTATGAGAACATCCAGAAATCTCTGTCTCCATTGGGTCGAAGAATGGTGTCAATTCTGCCCTGGAGACATGGATGGGGCAATGTTGCCAGTGTGCATTTTTTCCTTCCTAATAGTTTACTGATTCTGGTGTCTGATGACAGAGCTCAGATGATAATTTTTATAGCAAGGGAGTGAACAATAAGCCTGCTCTTTTTGAGGATGGGGATGGTAAATCAACAACATAAATGTAACCAGGGTTAGTTAGTGTTAAATCCCACATTTCCAGGGAGGGTAAAGGGAGTGGGCATTGGTATCAGAGAGAAGGACAACAGAGATCACTTATGGTGACCTTGAAGGGCTTTGGGGAGCACTGCCTTTACAACCCTGAGGCTAAATACTTGTTAACATGATGACTCCTCATTTCTCCTTTGTACTGGTATGCAAAGTTTTATGGTATTATTAAATTTTTCACTGTTGATTTATAGCCACTTTAAAAACACAACGGAAGTCTCAAATATTTTCTCATTTTAAAAAATATTTTCACCATAGAGAGTTTATTTTCATATAATTGTTTTAACATTTTAAAAGAAGTTTCTAGACTCTTATGCCATGCTTGAAGAATGTATCCTATGTCCCTCAAATTTGATAATGTTTTGCAAAGTTTACAACAATTGAATAATTACAGAATTAGTCTCTTTCTTAGTTGGTAATGATATAAACTGATATATAAACTTCACTAGCAGAAAGACAGCTTAGCAATATATACATTTTACTTGGGTAACTGTAATAACAGGAAATTATCCTAAGGAGATAATCAGGTGGGTGCATTTAAAAAAAAATTTGCATGAATGTCCATGTGTAAAAAGTCAGTCATTGTAGCATTTGTTATTTATAAAAATACTATCAACGAAATGATTATTTCAATGTTGTTGATGTTGTTGATTGCCATTGAGTCAAGCATGACTCACAGTGACTCTATGATGAAAGGACCTGATGCCTTTCTCTAATTATCATTGTTTCTCAAGTTCATAGAGTTTCCAGAGACTTGTGGTTTAGGAAGTGGATGCCGCTCCTGTTTCCAAATCTAGCTTAAACTGTGAGCTCCACCAAACAGTTGACCCCGGGCAACCGTTATGGCAATTATTTCAATAGATTATGGAATATACAACAACAACAACATCAATAACATAGTATAACTGTCTAAAAGATAATGCACATCTATATTTATGAGTTTGGATAAAATGCCTGTCACAATGTTGAGTGAAAGATTACAAAACAGTACATACATTTTTCTGTCATTTTGGGGCGAAAAAAGAGAAAAAGAGACAAATAGAAATGTGTGGAAATGCATCTTCCCCAAATATTAATAATAGTGATTATCTCTAGATAAAAAGAATTTGAGTGACTTTTATTTTCCTTTTTATACATCACCATTGTAACAAAATTAAACTTTTTAGAATTGAAAATTTACATTATTTTTTCATTATATTTTAAAGTAAAATACAACAATACTGAAAAATTCCCGAGGGCTTTTTATATTCATCAGCAATCAGTAACTCTCTTAATAGGATGATGTCACTGTCTGGTCAATTTCTTGATGGGTGACATCACTATCTGCTTGAAAGTTCTTTTCTTTAAATCTGATGATTTCATGTGATACACTGTTGTTCTTCTCTCAAATAACTTTAAAATATAGATGCTCAAATACTGTAAATACTCTAAATATCTATGTTAAGGTCACAGTTAAGTAAATTCTGTAGTTTCCATGTAATAGAATATTATTCAGACATTACTATGATGTTTCTAAAGAGTTTTAAATTACATTGGGAAATACTTATTATGTAAAATTGAACTGAAAAACAGGATACAATTCTATATGCACAAGGAATACTCTACTACGTTAAAATCCAGAAAAGCAACAAGAAAGTGAGCTGGGAAACTGTTAATAGTTGCTTCTATGAGTTGGGATTATGAATGTTTCCCCTTACTCTATGCTTTCTTAATATTTTATAATAAGTGTGAATTATAGAATCATGACAGAACTAAAAATAAATTAAAAAAATACAGCTGCTCAACAGCTGCCAACTTTTACCCCAGATGTATCTGTAATTTAGTTTTGAGTCAAGTGACCCTAATTTCATTTCCTAAAGTGAATCTAGCAGAATGGAATGTGTTCAATAAAAGAAAGACATCATTGCCACCAGCTCTTTCTAAGCTACCATTTTATAATGTTTAGAATAAATCTAAGCAAAGGATCCTTGTTGTGTATTGTAGAGTTGGAATCAACTCATCGCTGACCCTCTGGCAGGTTTTCCGAAGCAGTTAATTGCACGGGAGAAAACTGCCCATCTTTCTGTGGAGCAGCTGGTGGCCTTGAACAGCATGCCTTTGGGATTGCAGCTCAGCTTTTGGCTACTAGGCCAGCAGAGCCCTAGGTCTGCCAGTCACTAAAATTAAATTAGTCTGTAGTTTTCTCATAAGCCAACACCTGAATGCTGTTTTGAAGAATGATCAGTAGGCCATTAAAAGAAATAGAGGCCAATCTATTAATTTCAAATGAATTTATTCAAACATCAACTAAAGCTGAATAATGTCTCCTGTAGCTAAAAACATTATTTTCATTACCTTCTCACCCTCCTTTCCTCTTTTCCTCCCTTTCATTTGACCCTTTTTTGTACTTGGGCCGATTGGCAGCATCATAATAGATGGTGAATAGATTGAGATTGTTAAGAGCATCAGTTTGCTTGTCTCACAACCAACACTCTTGGTATCAGCAGTCATTAAATTTAAAAAAAAAGAAAAAAGAAAAAAAAACCCCAAACCAAAACAAAACCCAAATTGCATTGGAAAAGTCTACTGTCAGGGACCTCTCCTGTCTACTGAAGAGGAACAATATTAGTCTAGAGACTAAGGTGTGCCTGATCCAGGCCCTGGTCTTTGCAATTACTTGCCACATGCATTACAGAGCAGGACAATGACCAAGGATGATAAAAGAAGAATTGATGCCTTTGAATTGTGGTGCTAGAGAAGAATATTGAATATACCATGGACTGCTAGAAGAACAAACAGCTTTGTCCTGGAGAGGATGAAACCAGGCTGCTCCTTGGAGGCAAGGATTCTGAAGCCCCATCTGCCATACTTTGGGCATATTCCAAGGAGGGACTAGTACTTAGAGAGGAGCATTGTTTTGGGGAGGGTGAAGAGACAGCACAAGAGAGGAAGACCCTCGATAAGATGGATTAACTCAGTGACTGGGGTAATAGGGATAGATGTATTAGAGAAAATAAGGTTGGCTTAAGATAGAGCAGGTTTCAGAGCTGTTGTACATAGGGTCACTATGAGTCACAAGTGACTCGACAGCATATAACAACAACATACATTCTTTCTATCCTTCAATTAAATAAGTAGTTTTCAATATAGTTAGAACCCAAATGTTAATACATAGAGAACATTCACATGTGCCAATAGTACACATCAAGGATGATCCAATTCATATTAAATGAACATATTTTAGTAAAACGAATATAGAAGAAATCAGAACTGTCAGTTACATGAGTATGACAACAGAAGCTTGGAAATAAGGGAGAAAATAGATATCTTTTGAAAAGGTGAGAAAATGAATAAACGGGCTTAGTATGAGGAGAAGGAACCACAAAAGGAAAAGAGGAAAAAAAATATGTATGTTTCTTATTCTTTTGGTAGATGTTCTTTTTTTAAAAAAAATATTTTTATTTTATCTTGTTTACTTAAAATGTTCATATACCTTGTTTTTTCACATCAAATCTTTCTAATTTCCTTACTCACCCCTCTCTCTACCCTTCAAATTTGTGACCCTATGATTATCACCCTGTCCATCTTTACCCCTCTGTTCTTACCCTCTCCCCCTTGGATCCTCATACAAGTTTTAATAGTTATTTTTCTATTTCTACAATAATGGTCTTATACAATATTTGTCCTTATTCATCTGAGTTAGTTCACTTAGCATAATGCTCTTTAGGCTCTCTCAAATTAGGTTCGTTGTTTGTTGTTATGTGCCATCAAGTCGCTTGTGACTCATAGTGACCCTATGTACAACAGCCCTAAACTCTGCTCTGTCCTGTGCCAATTGCACTGTCTCGGACACTCCCATCCCGATTACCCCAGTCACTGAATCAATCCACCTCATAGAGGGTCTTCCCCTCCTGCGCTGTCCATCCACCCTCCCAAGCATGATGTCCCTCTCCAAGGACCGGTCCCTCCTTACAACATGTCCAAAGTATGTTAGACGGAGCCTCAGAATCCTTGCTTTCAAGGAGCCACCCAGTTTAACCCTCTCCAGGATGAATGTTTCTTTTTCTAGCAGTCCATGGTACCTTCAATACTCTTCTCCAGCACCACAGCTCAAAGGCATCAATTCTCCTTCTATCCTCCCTGGTCATTGTCCAACTCTCTGAGGCATAACAAGTGATTGCAAAGACCATGGCCTGTATCAGACACACCTTAGTCTCCAGAGAGACACCATTGCTCTTCAGTACTTTGGAGAGGTCCCTAACAGCAGATTTTCCCATGGCCTTTTAATTTCCTGGCTACTGGTGCCAAGGGTGTTGACCGTGGAGCCAAGCAAACTAAATCTGTGAACAATCTCAATCTCTTCATCATCCATCCTGATGCTGCCAATTGGCCCAGTGGTGAGAATCTTTGTCTTCTTGACATTGAGCCTCAATCCAGTGCTTTTTAAAATCAATGCTCCTGTATGCTGCATACTATTCCATCATATAACTGTACCACAATTTCTCAATCCATTAGACTGTGGTTGGACATCTGGGTTGTTTCCATATTCTTGTGATGATTAATAGCACTGAAATGAACACTGGTGTACAAGTCTCTGTGCCTCAGCTCTCATTTTCTCGGGGTATATTTCAAGCAGTGGAATAGCTGGGTCATAAGAAATTTCTATGTTCAGTTTTTTTAGGAAATATCAAACTTCCTTCCAGAGTGGTTTTACTATTTTACAATCCCACCAACAGTGTGTAAGAGTGTATATCTCACCAAATCTTCTCCAACACTTATTACTTGCTGTCCTGTTTAAACTTTGCTACTGCTATTGGGGTGAGATGATATCTCCTTATGGTTTTGATTTGCATCTCTCTTATTTGGCAGAGGTTTCTAAATCACCTATTCTTGTTCCTTTGAACCAGATGGAAGCCTTTAACTGTCATTAAATTGAGTTATTTGTGGCAAGAAATGGGCCTCATTCCTTTCTGTATCCTTAGTACCAAACAACATACCTGATGTAAAATAGAAGTCAATCAACAGATAACTGACAAACTGAACTGAATCCATTTCTCCAACATGCACTTGCTAAAATCCCATCATAATTTGAACTTGAATATAAACCCCCTCTCTCCTCTGAGCCCTACTTTAGTAGAATTCCTGGTGAAAAACTCAGACAAAGTTAATTGGGTATCAACATATTGTTGTTAGATGTTATCAAGTCAAGTATGACTCAGTGACCCTTTTAACAACAACCTGGAACTCTGTCCTGTCTTGTGCCATCTTTATCATTTCTGACAAATTTTGTTCTCATTGCTGCAGTCACTGTTTCAACTAATCTTGTCAAGGATATTATCCTCTTCTGTTGACCCTAAATATTGCCAAGCATGATGCCCCTTTCCAAGGAATAGCCTCTTCTAACAATATGCCCAAAGTATGTGAGACAAAGCTTCATCATCCTCGCCTCCAAGAATCATTCTGGCTGCACCGTCTCCAAGACGTATCTGTTTGTTCCTTTGGCAGTCTGTTGGATATTCAGATACTCTTCTCCAACAACACAGAGCAAAGGCACTGATTCTTAACTCTGTCATCTAAATTCACTGTCTTCATAGTTTTCAGATGTATGCGAGTCACTAAAAACTCCATAGCCTGATTCAAGTGCACCTTCAAACTGACATCCTTGTTATTTAGTAATACCTGAAGCACCTGCTGCAGAGGGTCAAGAACTGCAGCCTCCAATATGGATTGAGGCTCAATGTCAAGAAGACAAAGATTCTCACCACTGGACCAATTGGTAGCATCAGGATGGATGGTGAAGAGATTAAGATTGTTCACAGCTTTAGTTTGCTTGGCTCTACAGTCAAGACTCTTGGCACCAGTAACCAGGAAATTAAAAGGCGCATTGCCATGGGAAAGTGTGCTGTTAGGGACCTCTCCAAAGTGCTGAAGAGCAATGATATCTCTTTGGAGACTAAGGTGCGTCTGATACAGGCCATGGTCTTCGCAATCACCTGTTATGCATCAGAGAGTTGGACACTGACCAAAGAGGATAGAAGGAGAATTGATGCCTTTGAGCTGTGGTTCTGGAGAAGAGCATTGAGAATACCATGGACTGCTAGGAAAACAAACAGATTTGTCCTGGAAACGGTTAAACCGGGTGGCCCATTGGAGGCAAGGATTCTAAGGTTCCGTCTAACATACTTTGGACATGTTGGGAGGAGAGACCGGTCCTTGGAGAAGGACATCATGCTTGGGAGGGTGGAGGGACGGCACAGGAGGGGAAGGTCCTCTATGAGGTGGATTGATTCAGTGACTGGGATAATCGGGATGGTAGTGTCAGAGACAGTGCGATTGGCACAGGACAGAGCAGAGTTTAGGGCTGTTGTACATAGGGTCGCTATGAGTCGCAAGCAACTCGATGGCACAGTGACTTGTCCAACGCAATATATCTTCTGATCTCTTGACTGCTAAGAATGTTGATAGTGGATACAAGTAAGATGAACTAGTTGAAAACTTCAATCTGTATTTCATCTATAGTAATGTTGCTTATCAGTCCAGTGATGAGGACATTAGTTTTCTAGATAGATATTGAGAAGCTACATGAGAGCACCATATTAAAGCCTACAGTTTTGGAATGCTTGCTTCAGAACATCAAAGTCCTCCTCACTTTCAGCAGGCAAGGTTGCCATCTGAATGACATAGGGTGTTGTTGGGTCCGGATCCTCTGATCCTGATTCCACATTCTTCTTCATAGAGTTCAACTTACCGCCAGGCAGAGACCAACTGTGCTTCTCTGGTCAACTTGTCATCTCCAGATGTCTTCACCAGACCTCTACTTTCCTTCTCATTGGTTCTTAGCAGGGACGTGTCCCTTTCTACTCCCCTCCCGTCTTTTGGAAGATCTCTTTGGTGACGTAGTTTGTAGCAAGTTGTGCTGCTTATCCATTGACTGCACATCCTTGGTGGTTTGAATCCACCAGCAGCTCCATAAGGATAAAGATGGACAGTCTACTCCTGTTGCAATGTGTAGCCTTGAAACTTAATCGAAGGTCATTGTGAGTTGGAATCAACTCATGGCAATGAGTGCTTGAGATTTTCCAAACTCTTCATTCTACACCTATGTGGAAGCTCACATATACTCCATCCTTTCTTCTTTATTTATTTTTAAGAAATATATAGATGAGATGTCTAGGATTCATTCTATCTATCTCTCTATCTCTCTATCTCTCTATCTATCTATCTATCTATCTATCTATCTATCTATCTATCCTTCTTAAGAATCTTACACTACTAATCATCTCACACTCATATATACATTGACTCCTTTATTTGTCTTGTATTCTTCACAAAAGCATATACACCATGAAATGCCTCCAGTTTCCCCAAAATTTCTTTCTTGTCACTTCCCCTCTCTAGCTATGATGAGCTTTGGTTTCCCATTTTCTTTCCAGGAGAAATTCCAAGAGTTGTCCACATTTGCTGCTTCTGTTTCCTCATCTCTCATTCTCTCCTCATCTCATTAGAACTGCATCAAAACAGCTGACAATATTAAATGTATAACTTTCAGACATGACTTTACTTGACCTCTCAGCAGCACTTCACACCAGCGACTATTCTGTTCTTTGAAATCATCTCTTACTTTGGTTCCTATATTGTTTCCTGATTTTGTTACTATCTTTGCAGCTGCTTCATCTGAGAATACTTACAGCCTCATTTTTCTCTACCTGATTAAATATTACCAGTTCTTCAAGACTGACTGTGGGATGCCTTCTAAATCTTACCCAGTCCCAAGGCAATATTATCCATGTCGACAACTTCATTTACTACCACAGGTTGATCACCCTGAACCAATACCTCCAGCCTTTACTTTACTTTTGAATCCTATTGTAAATAATCAGCTGCCTAATCAGTATGTTAACTAACACTTATCAAAGCACCTTAAATATAACAACTCAAAACCAGAACTCAACGATTCTCCTTTTATTCTACTCCTTTGATGGTGTCTCCTATAAGTATGACTAATATTCTTTACATGGTTTTATAAGCCTCAAACTAGAGTCTTATTTCTGCACATCACTTTCATTCTCCACACTCAAACCATATTAAATATCCTAAATTATATCTGTTCCATCGCCCCCCTCCACTTTTTTATGTCACCATCCTACTCTATCTCTTGTCTGCTCTATGCCAATAACCTCCTTACTGATGTCTTCATATCCACTTTCACTTCTTTCAAACCATTCTCCGCAATGAAGCTGGCTTGATCATTTAGGGGAAAAATTTCCAAAAAGAAACAAAAAAACGAACAAACCACTTTGTATTTTGAGATTAACATGCAGATGCAATAAATACTTTAGAAAAATCTGGTATAATCTTCACTGTATAATCATAACATTTTGCATAACACTAGTATAATATCACAATCAGGAAAGTAATAAAGAAATAATCCATGCACTTCATTTCTATTTCATCAGAAACACACTTGTGCTTGTGTGTCTATTTAGTTCTATACAATCATATCACATATGCAGATTCATGTGACTGCCACCCAGTCACTACCACCCAGTCATGATACAGAACGGTTCCATCACAAGGATCCCTCCTGCTACCCTTTTCTAGCTATAGCCATCTATGATAACTTCTCCTTTCTAACTCCTTGCCACTATTAATGTCTTCTCTGGTTCTATAACTTGTCCGTTTCAAGAATGCTATACAATGCGAACATATAGTACATAATCTTGAGAGTCCTCCTTCTTTTGGCATATTCCCTGTGATCCAACTATGTGTATCAATAGTGTATTTGGGCTATTTCTAAATGTAAAGTCACTGTGTGTCATACGATTCAAAGCCACTAGTTGCTTCACAGGAGAAAGATGAGTAATCTCCTGTGCAATTTACAGCCCCTGAAATTCCACCGGAAGGTCAGATATGAGTTGGTTCCTACTCAATGGCACATAGCAACAACATATATGTGTATGCACACATACACACATATGGACCTCTAGTAGCTTGTTTCATAGGGAGCCGCAGTGTTAACCCAAAGGTTTTATGATTTTAATTCTCTTTCACGAAGTGACTCTACTAGAAGATGTGTGGGAGAAAGAGGAAAAAAGTCTTCTGTGCAATTTACAGCTTTGAAAATCCATAAGAGAGACACAAGTCAGTTCTGACTCCATGGTAATGAGATGAGATATGTGCGTGCATATACACACCCACCCACCCACCCATGTTGGTGTTGTCTTCCACTGAGACAAAACCTACACATAGCTAACCCTCCAGTGGATTTTCAGTGTCAGTTTAATTGCATCCTTCTCTGTGGACTGACCTTGTGCCTTCAGGACTGCTTCTTGCTACACATATATGTTTCTGGAATAAATACTCTTATGTTTATTGGGTTAAGTCTCTTTTTAAGGTAGACACTTCTATATTTAAATTTTCTCTAAGATTTCCAAGGTGTTTTTTGGAAAAATCACTTAAACCTGCTAAGCCCAGTTTCTTCATCTGAAAAAGTAGGATTATAATAGCATTGAGGGTAATTTTAAAGTTTACTTCAGATATTGTTTAAAGTATTTGGTCCAGTAACTAAAGCATAGCAGTCACTTGATAAATGCTTCTTTTATTGCTATTATCAGTATGATGCGGGATGGGAGTTTTCATAATCTTTCTACCTATCTAATTTTGATACATTATGTTAATTTATTGCTTCTTTGTAAATTTTCTATTCTGGTAACTTGGAGACTTTTAAAACGTGCTTCAAGTTTAGACCTTGGATAATTCTCTCACTCCTGGTTTCATTTTCAAGTATGTTCCGTTAGACAGATGTGAACCTTGTTTGGCCTTTTGGCTCTGATAATTTTCATTTCACTCAGTATTTCATTTTCTCACTTTCCACCTTAAGGATTTCTATGGTGGTAGGAATCCCTCTTCCTCATTCTTACCTTCCAGAAGAACATTTCCTAAACATTTCTTCCCTCACACCTTATGCTTCCCCATTGACTTTGGTTGAGGCATCCTGTTACAGCATCATGTCTATTAGGTGGAATGAATCTATCCAAATTAGTAAGGGCAGGAGTCTGGAATCCTTTTTCTTTCTTTCTTTTCTACTGAGACTTGTAGTAATGATCTGGATTAGTGGTACTCATAAAAATCTAATATCTTCATTGAGGGATTCTTCCAAGGTCTAGAGTGAAGGGAAGTAGCAAGCCCATCTCACTCACACTAAACTATATCTTCTGATCCAATGTTTATGAAAAGCTTTTGGTTTCTCAGCTAATAGTTTTTTGTTTTGTGTTTGTTTTTTTCCCAATGATTTGGTAATTTGGGTAGGGGACGTTATGGTAAGTTAGGTGCCATCAAGTCGAGTATAGCTCAGATTGGATCATCTCTACAAACAGGGGATCTGAATTTTGTCCTGTCTTGCACCACCCTAATCATATCAGACATTGCTGCAGTCACTGGGTCAGTTCATCTCATGGAGAGGTCTTCTCCCCCTGAAGCTCTGCCTTTCCAAGCATGATGTCCCTTTCCAAAGAAGAGCCTCTTCTAACAACATGCCCTAAGTATGTGAGATGAAGCTTCATTATCCTTGCCCTTAAGAAGCACTCTGGTTGCACTTTCTCCAAGACATATCTACTTGTTCTTTTGGAAGTCCATGGGATAAACCACAACTGAAAGGAATTATTTCTTCTAAAAAGATCATTTCATGATCTGTCCTAAAGTACAATGCAAAGAATGATAAGTGACTGGCCATATGTGTACAAAGAAGACCTGTTAATACAACTATTATTATTCAAATACATGCACTAATGGCTAAAATAAAAGATGATGAAATTGAGGAATACCATCCAGGAAGAGAGCAAAAGGTCATTATAAAGAAAGAGGAGAAAGAAAAAACCAAAATATGTCAGAAGAGGTGATAGAAATTGCATCAGAGCATTGAGAAGCCAAAACAAAAGGAAGAGATGCTGAAGAAAAATTGATGAGAAGAAGACTTCAAAGGGCAGCTCAAAAAGATAAAGCAAAATATTATAACACAATGCGCAAAGATCTGGAATCAGAGAATAAAATGGGAAGAACTCTCTTGGCATTTCTCAAGCTGAAAGAATGGAAAAATAAATTCAAGCCTTGAGTTCTAACACTGAAAGATACTTGGGTCTAAATCTTGAATGATCTAGAAAGCATCAAAAGAGGATGGACGGAATACACACAATTACAGTAACAAAAGAATTCATTGGCACTGAAAAATTTCTGTATCATATTAACAAGAGACAATGGTAATGAAGGATGAAGTGCAAGCCACACTGAAGGCAATCACAAAAAAATAAGTACACAGGATTTTACTGAATACCAATTGACATGTTTCAACTAAGAGATGCAACTCTGAATGTGCTCTGCAGTTTAAGCCAGGAAATTTGGAAGACAGCTGCCTGGCTGGCTGACTGGAAGAAATCCATATTTGTCCCATTTTCCAAAAAACTAATCCAAAAGAGTGTGGAAATTATTGAATAATTAATATATAATGCAAGCAAAATATTGCTGAAGATCATCCAAAACCGGCTAAAACAGTATATTCACAGAGAACCACCAGAAGTTCAAGTGGGGTTTAGAAGAGACCATGGCACCAGACATATCATCGCTGATGTCAGATGGATCTTAGCTGTAAGCTGAGAACACCAGAGGTATGTCTAATTTATCTTATTAACAATGCAAAAGCTTTTGACTGTGTGGATCATAGTAAATTATGGCTACCACCAAGAAGGGATTTCCTTATCACTTAATTGTGATAATGAGAAATCAATACCTAGATCAAGAAGATGTTGTCTAAATGGAACAAGGGAATACTGTATGATTTAAAATCAGGAAGGGTGAGTCCTTTCTCCATACCTATTCAATTTGTATGCTGAGCAAATTATTCATAAAGCTGGACTCTGTGAAGACGAATGCAGCATCAGGATCAGAGGAAGACTCATCAGCAATTTGCATTATATAGATTACACAACCTTGCTTGCTCAAAGTGAGGAGGATATGAAACACATGCTGCAGAAGATCAAAGACTACAGTTTTTGGTATGGATTTACATCTCATCATCAGGAAAACAGAGACCCTCACCACAGGACCAATAGTTACATTATGATAGTTGGAGAAAGGATTGAAGCTGTCAATGATTTCATCTTACTTGGATCAACGATCAACACCCTTAGTATCAGTAGTCAGGAAACCAGGAGATGTATTGCATTGGATAAATCCACCTTCAGGGACCTCTCTAAGATGCTGAAGACCAATAATGACTATTGAAGCCTAAGGTGTGTCTGACTCAGGCCATGGTCTTCTCAATCATCTGCTATGCATCAGGGAGCTGGACAACAAATAAGGATGACAGAAGAATTGGTGCCTTGGAGTTGTAGTGCTAGAGAAGAGTACTGAATGGACTGCCGAAGAACAGATAAGTTCATCGAAAAAGTGCAGCCAGAATGCTTCTTGAAGGCAAAGATGGCAAAGGTTTGTCTTTCATACTTTGGACATGTACTTTGAACAGGTGGGGCTTTTTCTTGGAAAGGGAAACCATGCTTGGAAAGATGGAGGGCCAGTGAAAGAGGAGAAGGCTTCCATTGAGATGGATTGACAAGGTGACTTCCGGAATGAACTCTAGTGTGTCAGAGATAATGATGATGGCAGAGGATAGGTCAGAATTCAGGATGGTTGTTCACTGAGTCACTGTGAGTCATATTTGACTTGAGGATACCTAACAACAACAATTAACTTTTGCAGTCTGAAACTGGGTAGGGAATAAAAGCTACTTTTCCTCAGAGATCTCAACACTTGCATCGATGAATTCTGCTTAGACTATCATTCTTTAATCCATCATAATTTTCCATTCATTTTTCAATAACCAGAGGGTTCACATTTCTAGTAAGCATTCCATCTCTCAAGGTCCTCCCTCCTCAATGGACTCCTATGACTCAATTGTAACATCCTTTCCATAGTTAGTCATTGTCTCATTTGCACACAAAGCACTCAACAGTTACACTTCTTACGTTGAGTTAACTTTTAAGGAAGCAAGATACTGTGCTCTATCTTTTAATTTCCCACAGACTATGGTGCTTTGTATAAAATAAGTGCTCAGTAAAATTTTATGGGGTACATATGGCTGGTCTACTACTCAGATTTTGCTTTGACTTGAGGGTCCAAGCTATAATTGATGTGGTTTAAATGGTTCCTGAAGAAGTAGCAGTTGACAATGAGAGAAAAGCTTAGGTGGCTGTGTTCTATCAGTGTAAGCCTGGAAATAAATACACACATGTAGAGAGTGGCTACAATGATGGGTTTAAACATAACAGAGTCCATGAGAATTCATAAGATCAGGCAGGGTTTTGTTCTTCTGTGTATGAGTCAGAGCTGACTCTATGACACCTAACAACACAGTCAGTCTGACTGACTATCTTCTATCTATCTATCTATCTATCTATCTATCTATCTATCTATCTATCTATCTATCCATCCATCCATCCCATCCATCCTGGGGAAAGTAGAAACTCAATGAAAGAGAAGACTCTCAACAAAATAGACACAGTGACTTCAACAATTGGCATGAACAAACCTGAGAAGACACAGGCTAGGGCAGGGTTCTCATCATAATCATCTTGTTGATATCTAACAACTACACAGACACACACACACATTCCCTTTATCTATTGTGTGTATTGGTTCCATTTTCGTTCATGCACTCTGCCACCCTCCCTTTGGTGAGTGGCATCCACTTCCTAAACAGCATGCCTCCCGAAACTCTATGAACTTTGATAAATGTCGATAGTTGTAGAGGGGCTTCAGGCCTTCTGTTCATAGGTCTCCATGAGCCATGCTCGACTTGAAGGCAATCAACAACAACAACATGGTCTGAGAGGTAGAAAGGTTAAGAGAAAGACGAGCAGAAGGATATCTAGGGAGGTGATGTTCCTAGCTGTGTTTATGTTGCTCTATGAAGTGTTTTGATTCTCTGAATTAGTAAAAAGATTGAAAAAAAAAATGTAGCCACTACTACCAAAGAGGGTAGAAAAAAAAAGTCAAGGCGGAAGGGTCCTGAAAATGGTGTCTGAGAAATAAAAGACAGTGAATATTTTAAAGATCACTGAATTTAATTTATTCAACCTAAATGCATAAAAGTACAGGTGGAGACATTATTTATGCAGGTATATGCAAATCACTTTATAAAATAGGCAAAGCCCTTCTGCTTTTTATAAGTTGCCAAGGTGGTTCCTGATATTTTAAAAGCTATGCACCTTTACTGTAATTTCCTAAGAGTTGGAATCCCTCTGTCGGAATCACAGTCATTGTCAAAGCAAGTTTATTTTTTTCTCTCCTCTGGGACATTTACAAGACTCTTATAACCATCATAAAAGAGTGGTTTCCACAGAGATGTGACTGGAAAAATCCCCTGGAAATTGCTGAGAAGCAAGTCACAATGTTCAAAGCAGATAACACAGACTTTGAAAACATGAACCCATCTGACCTCTTGAATTTAGTACAGTGAATTCCTGAGCTCTGAAACATGGGGCCCGGCTGTGCATGCCATATTGGTGCTATAAGACTGGCAGTAGGTTGGCTGTGCCATGGTCTATTTCAAACTCCTTCACAGTGCCCAGTGTTGCATGTTCCCAGATGACATTTGGTTGGCAGAAGCTGGGCCTCCAAAGCTGGCAGTCTGGAATGCAGCCCACTGTGTTTTGACAAACACATAATTGACCATCTGATCACCAGCCTACGTTCTGCACTTAGGTCACTGGAGGGACCCAGGCTTTCAAGAGGTCCCTACTCCTTGTCTTGTTCATCTTCTCAAATCTTAGTCCAGAAAGCAACATGGAGAAGACTTAAAAACACCCACACACATCCTCCCATTTGCAAAAGAGAACATGGTACATAGACATAAGCTGTTGAAAAGTTCCTTTAAATTGTCCTGGCAGCCCAACGTGAACAAGAGAAAAAGCACACTTATGGTGAACTCTAATTCCGCAAAAAGGGATGAATATATGGAGTTGTTTCAACACCCGGCTGTTAAGTTGCAATTCCATTCAACGGCATGGAACTTCTGCTGAGGAAAAGGCAGCAATGGAGAAGTGATGGGAAATTAGGGCAGTGACTGATTTCAGGGGAGTATTATTAAGAAATTGTTTAACTTCTAGGTGAATGAAGGGAAAAGCAGGACCCTGGGGATATATTTTCCCTTACCCATCTGCTCTTTCCTCATGACCACCACGAGCAGAAAGGATGGATTCCTCGGGGACCTGGAGGCAGTGGCCCTGATTTTGCTGCAGAACTGCAGTCCAGAGAGCTCAGTGTGAGGTCAGATCCAAACTGAGGTCTCTCAATCCCACAAAGATATATTTTGATTTGAAATTGGGCCCCGTACAACACATTAACCTTTCTCCTAGAAGGCAAGGATTTCATGTCGGGCCAAGACATGCTAGAATTATGCAAATGTCAGTGTCTATTTCAATACTATCAATAGTCTCTCCCCTCTACCTCCCTCCCCCTCAATCCCCAGTTTTCACCTTTGACCTTGTCTCCCTATTTTCTTACTGTCACCAGAGAGCTCTTTCTCTTTTAAAACTGATGAAAAATTCCTTTAAATTGTCCCCGTGGCAATTTAGCTCTCTAAACATAAATTTGTTTAAAGTTCAAGCTCCCTCAAGTGTGCAGGATCAAGTTCAGGCCTCCTCCAATCTGACTCCTGCCTGCTTTCCAGCCCTGTCTCTCAGGGCTCCTGTCTCTCTCAAGCCCATGCTCCCACCCCACAGGAATCCTTGCAGTTCTCCGCATCTGGCAGCTGTTTGAGGCTGTCTGCCTTTGCAAATGCTCTTGCTTTCCCCCACAACTACGATCCCCGTTTTATTCCCTTCTCCCTCATCTACATAGTAAACTGCAATTTATTCTGTCTGACTTGGAGATCTGGTGTGGGGACTGCAACATAATGCAAGCAGGCACTTCTTCCTTTACCCCTTTGTGAAATCCTGTATCTGCCGCCCGTTCCAGCACTTAGCATATGATATGATCTTTATTTGCTTATTTACCTTCTCAGTGACTGTGGCAATGGGCTTAGGTGTGTCAGAGATTGTGAGGATGGCACAGGATAGGACAAGGTTCAGATTTGTTTCAGTGGGTCACTATGAGTCGTACTTGAGTCGACGGCACCTAACAATGACAACAATAATCATACCTTAATAATAAAGAGTATTTCTTATTTATCTTTGAATCTCCAGGACCAAACATAATGACTAGGTTGCCATAAGTATCTGTTGATTGACTAAAGATATGTGCATGATGATGAATAAGAATTAGTGTTAGTAGTGTCTATATCCATGCAGGAGTGGTATCCACTTCCTAAACAACATGTCTCTGGAAACTCTATGAACTTTGATAAATGTCGATAGTTGCAGAGGGGCTTCAGGCCTTTTGTTCATAGGTCTCCATGAGCCATGCTCGACTTGAAGGCAATCAACAACAACAACAACATATTCATGTTAGGAATCTATTAGCAATTGAATGAAGGAAGAAGAAGGTCCCAACAGTAAATCATTTTCTGCTGGTATCACAGGAGCTTCTTTCTGGTGGGCTGGGATGAAAGCAAGAGTTAACAACAGATGCTATGATAGAATAGCTTTTTAAACTAGAATGACACTAAAGCAGAGGATTATCACCCTTTTTAATGTTTAATTGTCCTGACCTTGAATCTGAGGCTGAACTGTAGAAAAGGGCCTAAGCAATGAGGTTGAGTATCCCATATAGGACAAGTCTGGGCTATCTGCTTCAGGACAGCATGACAGGTCATTGAGGGCTCTCCTTTGATTATGCTAATAGCAGTGCTGTTGTTGTTATGTGTTATCAAGTCAGAACTGAAAGCTGACTGACCTTTCAGCGGCTTTTCAGAGGCTGCCCATCTTTATCCCATGGAGCTGCTGGTGGATTCAAACCACCTACCTTTGGGTTAGCAGCACAACTCCTTAACCATTAGACCACCAGAGCTCTCTAAAGAGTAACAGGAGGGAACATTCTTGGGAGAAAGTTTGGTAGCTATTTTACTCACTGCAGTTACATCGATTCCAACTTAATAGAGATCCTCTACTGGGTTCCAGGGCTGTTCACTGTTATGGGAGGAGACTCCTTGTCTCTCTTATGTCAAACTCCTGGTGGATTTGAACCACCAGAGGTACGCAGCTGCTTGGCTTAGCAGCAGAAATCGCTCATTGTTGTTAGGTGCTGTCAAGGGTGCCTCCTAGTGACTGTGAATCCTGTCTTACTTACCATCCTGCCTTTCTTACCATCACTAACATACTTGAGCCCATCGCTGCAGTCCCAGTGTCAGTCCATCTCATTGAGGGCTGTCCTTTCTTTTGCTGACCCTCCAACTTTCCAGGCATAACGTCCCTTTCAAAAGGAAGAGCCCTTTCCAACAACATGTCCAAATTATGTGAGAGGAAGCTGTGTCATCTTTGCCTCTAAGGGGCACTCTGGCTGCGCTTTCTCCATGATCTATCTAGTTTGTTCTTTTGGCTCTCCATGGCATATTTAGTGCTTTCCCCCAACACCACCACCCAAAGGCATCAACTCTTCTGTTAACTTGCTAAGTCCTACAAAATGCAGTGCCAGCAGGAGAGAAGGCAGGGAGAACTCCGGAGCTATCTAGAGGAGCTTGAAGAGGTAGAAAGAAGAGTGAGACAGAGTGACAACGGGCTGTAGAGGCATTTGAAAGATTGAGGAGCTAACATTCTGACCTGTTCCCAAGAACTTTTCCTTCTGATACAGGTCCCTGGGGCGCAATCGGTGTAGTTCTCAGCTGTGTTCTGGGGCATCTGAGGACAGCAGGACTGCCAAAGGCCCCATCACCCTCATGACATAAGGACAGCCTCAGGATTTGGAACAATTCAGGCGAGCCAGAATCCTGGCCCAGGGATAGGGACACGAATGGCCTCTCGGCTCATTCTTTGTCACCTCCCTAGCCTTAGATCTTGTTAGAAAAAAACAGAATCTCTCTAGAAGCTGCTTGACTGGTGGTTGATGTAGCATAGAATCAGTTTCACATTTTCCTCTGAGCCACACAGACAGCTTCCCAGTGACATTTTTTTTTCTCTCTCCCAGAGGTCTCCCCCCCTTCCCCGCCCTGATTTCTAATCTGTGACACAGGTCTGCAGCCCTCTGTACAGCCTGTGTCTGAGGCTCGCCCTGGAGTGCTGACGTCATAATAGCTGAGCGTGCACTGTGCTGACTCATCCCCGGTGATGTGAGGATTAATGCCTTGTCTAACACAGAGCTATTATGCGAAGTGTTTTTACACAAAAGAACTGCAACAAAAAAATGATTTGCCAAGCAGAAGACTAGAAATATGCAGTGCTGGGTAACTGAGGTGAAGGAGGTGGAGAGGGAAAGTGGTAACCATAAGCCTGCACACTGACATCCTCTAAGGCATGGACAGACCTGCTCTATCAACACCGAAAATCACCAGACTTGTCAGGGGCAGGCAGGACCCACCCTGCTATATAATGCATTACACACATCACCGATCTTCAGGGACTTTAATCAATCTCCTTTCTCTGTCAAATAAATGTCACGTTAGACCTTAGCATTCTTTGGAGGATTCTGCTCCCCTAAATCTATCTGTCACTAGCTTCTCAGTTATGTTAGTGCAAGCCATACACAAGTAAAAGAACCTTGGGAACCCTCTTTCTGACTGTAGCTTAGAAGAAGTAGCTTGGACTGAGGAGGGAATCAAGGAAGCAAAATATTCTCTTGTTGGGAATAAGGGATCATGCTCACCAGAGTGGCAGAAGCAGCTGGAGGGATGACGATTATTTATCACATTAGGTGACTGTCACTACCTGCAGTATCTCTTGGGTGGCATCTCATGTGGTGGCTTCGCATATTTAGGCTCTTTGCCCCAAAACCCCTTTCAAGTAGCTCAAAGTATAATTTATCCCAAAACATTCACTGTAGCCTGCTTTGGGCTTTAAATAATAAATGTCCTCTCTTTTCATCTGAAATCAAGTTTCTTTTTCCCCCAAATGACTTCTCATCTTTTCTTAGGGGGAAAAAAAAACAACCAACACAAAACACACCAACATACATAACGCAAAGAAACCCCAGATACCTACTGGCACATATGAATCCTGGATTTTTTTTTCTTTTTTACTCTGGACTTTATAATCTTTCCACAGTTTCAGTCCACTGATTTTTTTCAATCTGTATTTCTTAGTTAAGAGATACTAGCTATTTTGTCAATAAATAAAGCTCAAATATAGAAGCTAAAATTAAAAACTATTGAGCTTAGCGATAGGTGCATAATTGAAGAATAAATAATTGCCCATTGATTGACAGTGAGCAAAGAGCCCAACTGTTGCTGGTATCTGGCTGGGAAATATCAGCCATAGTTTAGAAGAGCAGTAACTTTTGCAAATAGCAGCTGCGACTGGGTAAAAGACAGTCTTTATAGAAGGACGGAGTTGCTGTCGCTGCGGGTCTATTTGGACATTCTCATGGATGGCAACTGCCCCTACCACCAACAACACTAACCTTCTGCACACAAAAAGAGCTGGAAAGCACCCTCAAAAAGTGCTAGGAACCAACACCAACCAAAGCCAACCAGAAAATATGCCAAAAAGCTCTAAGATTTCCCAGACCTGATAACTCTTATGAAAGATAAAAAAACCATTTTACTTACATGAAGAGATGAAGCAGGCTACAGGCTGAAGGTCAAAGAACTGAAAAAGCAGAGAAAAAACAAAGCATTAAAAACCAACCGAATTTAAGGATAAATAGAACTGGTTGATAAATAAAGACCGGTATTATGAACTAAATTTTACCATCTGTCTCTCTCATTGCTGTCGATTCAGAAATGACTCATAGCTACCAGTCGTTTCCAGAGGCTGTAAATTACATTGGAGATTGCCTATCTTTCTCCCTTGCAGCAGCTGGTGGATTTGAACTGCTGCCTTTTGGTTGGCAGTGCATCTTCCTGTCTACTAGGCCACCAGAGCTTCCTTTGCCATCTGTAGCCCCCTCAATAAGGGAGATCCAATATCAAAAAAGCTTTCCAAAGGAGTGACTTCCTGCTACAATGACACATACTTACCTGCACAAGGAGTGCCCACATTTGAGTATTAGCTAGAACTGTGCTCGGCAGTAAGGAGCTCTGGTGGTTGGCTAGTCCATAGGGAGTCACCTTGTGAAACCAAGGCTGTGCCTCCCTAGTGTTTCAAATCTGCTAGCAGGGATGGGAGCGGCCAGGAGAGAGATGAATTACATCCTCCTGTGTGATTTATAGCCTCTGAAAACTTGCTGGAGGGTCAGCTATGAGTATGAGTCAGTTCCGACCCAATAGCAGTGAATTTGTGACTTGTTTTGGGGAGTTTATTTTTTTTAGTGTTGTACAATATCTACTAGGCAACTTGGTCTACTTAAGTTTATATTAATAAAAATTTAATGCAAATTACTAAAAGTTCAGTCCTTGAGTCACACCGGCCACACTGCAATTTCTTAAGAGCCACATGTGGCTAGCAGCTGGCTTACTAGCTAGCACATAAATAGAACATCTCTGTCACTGCAGAAGGCTCTACTTTTATTGCAGAAGCCTCCATAGGACAGCATTAATAAGTGAGAACTTTACTAAATGGTACATGATTAACATTAGCCTAACCAAGATGTGTCAAATACCATTAAACTGACTTTCTAAATAGTGACCTTTCCTTTGGTCAAGGCCAATAGCACCATGTGCTCTTACTTGTTGGTGTCACTGAGAACTGTGCTAAGTTGGCCTTGGTACATTGGCTTCCCTTTTCTCACATTTTCTCTTCTTACCAATTTTCATCAACCCTAGGAATGTCCTTGCCATAATGGAAAAGGCCTGGATAAATAATCTTAAATGAAAATATCTAACCCAGTCCCCACATACTTTTCTAATGATGGACACTTTAGGAATCAGTCATACAGCTTTTTCAAGGATCGTAACAATTTCTTATTCAATGTTTGCTACAACAATTCTTTCTTGCTATCTTGAAATCACAAATCAAGCAAGTTATTATAGGCCTACTCATCATTGTATTTATAACTTCTTTTTTAAAAGCATAAAGTAGGGGGGGGAAAATAGAAGACCCTTTTATTAGAATGACATAAATAAACCAGAGAAGGATGCTAAGAAAACAAAGCACCCTCTTGCCACTCAATCATATTAAGGTGTAAAATCTTCATCTTTTTGACACTGTGATTCAAACTACTTTACACAAGGCCACTCAAATCATGTAAAACAAACTTCATTAACAAATGCTAGTAGAAGACCTGAAATATATTTAGCACAGAATAGGCTAACAGAAAGAAATAATAGTGAAAGAGACTTTATTTCCTTGTTGTTGTTTGCTGTTGAGTCAGAATGGACCCAGAGCTGACCCTCTAGTAGGTTTTCAGATAGAGTTAATCCCATGGGAAGAGAATGCTCATCCTTCTTCCACAGAACATCTGGTGGATTTGAACCATGTGCCTGTAGGATCACAACACAGCTTAATTTACAGATAATTTAGGAGGCTGGACTTAATGAGGAGGAATATGTCAGTAGGATTGGAGGAAGACTCAAACAACCTGCATTATGACTGAAGTCTTCAATATGGATTGAAGATCAACATTGAACAAAGATTCTCACAACTGGCAGCATCATGATAAATGAAGAAAAGATTGAGATTTTTAACATTTTCAGCTTGCTTGATTTCACAATAATACTTTTGGCACCAGCAGTCAGGAAATCAAAAGATGAATTGCACTGGAAAAGTTTGCTGTCAGGGACCTCTCAGTACTGAAGAGCGATGATGTCAGTCTAGAGACCAAGGTGCACCTGATCCAGGCATGGTCTTCCAAATTACTTGCAAAGTAAGTAATTGTCAATCAGAAAGCTGGACAATGACTTAGGATGATAGAAGAATCAATGCCTTTCAATTGGGGTTCTGGAGAAGACCTATTGAATATACCATGCACCGTCAAGAGACAAAACAGGTCTATCCTGGAGAGGGTGAAACCACGCTGCTCCCTGGAGGCAATGATTTTGAAACTCTGTTTCACATACTTTGTGCATGTTACACGAAGGGAACAGTTCTTAGAGAAGTATATCATGTTTGGAAAGGTACAGGGTCAGCACAGGAGAGAAAGATTCTGCATGAGATGAGACTGACACAGTAACTGGAGTAATAGGGAGAGGTGTGTTGGGGACAGTGAGAGTGGTTCTGGGTAGGGCAGGGTTCAGAGCTATTGTACATAGGGTCACTATGAGTTGTAAGCAACCTGATAGCACATAACAACAACAAAAAACATTGGCGCAATTTCTGAACAAACAGATCATTGCAGAAATTCTCCAAAGATCTGGTCTTCCATGTATGGTCAATGCAAACCCCTCTCATTTGATGCATAATTATGAAGCATGGTGTTCTCCTTGGACAAGAAGAGTTGAGATGAAAATCTGAGGTCTGAGTCATAAGGATTGTGAACATAAGAAAGACTGAGATCGCCAATGCTTTCAGCTACTTTCATAAAATTGATGAGTTTAATGAGATTTTTAAGCAAGATAATTAGATTATATATGATTCATTGGCAATACATACAAATCTGAAATATATATAAAAAAGAGATTGAGTAGTCTTCAAATTTTAAAACTCTAAGGGGTTTCTTTTTTGCTTGTTTTGTTTTACATTCTAGTCTCCTTTAAAACTAACACTGGTGAGCTCTGGTAGCCTAGTGGCAAGAAGCTGTACTGCAATCCCAGAGGTGAGCAGTTTGAACCTACCTGATGCTCTGCTAGAGAAAGAGGGACAATCTCCTCCTGTACCAGTCAGATCCAATTTGATGGTACACCCGCCCCCCCCCCCAACTTTAATGTTGACTATTGCTCTGGTACATTTTCTCTCTCTCTCTTCCTTTTGCCCTCTCCTGCTTCTCTCCTTTGATCTTCCTCCCCTCCTTTCCATCTCTTCTTTTTGAGCTTAATTTCCTTCTCAACCTTTTGAGGGAAAGGAGAGAATATTACTAGCTATTTTCTCTGGAATATGTTAAATAACCATTTTTCTGTTGTCTGTTAGATACCCAATAATTCTGATTACTCAGAATCATGCTGTTCTTATATCTAAACAACAACTTCCTTTTCAAAATCTCAAAGAGAATTTATAAATAAATGTTAATAAAACAAAATTGAAATGTTGATGTGATAAGAGATAATATAAATTGCGCCCAGATAGACTAATAATTCTAAGGTCTGGAATGAAAACTACCCGTTTTGGATGTCAAATGACACACAGGCTGTCAATGACAGGAATCCAAGATAGAAAAAAAAATCACAGTATGTATGTTACAGTCTAAGACAAACTAAAGGCAAATTAAATTGAAGGTTTTATTGGCTATAATTATTGTCTTTATATATTAATGAAAACTCATAATACTGAACACAAATTGAATACTAAGGCTGAAAATTTAATCTCAGAGTTCTTATACAATTCATAAATGTTCATAAAAGTAAAAAAAATTCCTATTTCTTGATTGAATTACAATTTACTATGCAATTTGGAGGATATGTTTTAATCTACATAGACTTATTTTTGTTCATTTCAAATTGTTATTTTATTGATATGTGCCCTTTCTGTCTAAGTGATATTCACCTTAAATGTCTGCAAGTTGTTTTCATCTGAAATGAGAATTATCTCTAATAGCTTCACATAAGATTAAAAATTTTACATTAAGCCTTCTGGGTTCAAAGTGCAAACATTTAGCAAAGAATAGAAAATTGTAAAGCTCAAATTAGTCAGAACACTAACATGGGGGAGGGAGATGAGAATAGAGAGAAGGAGAGGCAACAAGTAGCGATGGAGTCTAACCTTAGTTTCAAGATTTTTAAATGGAAACTATTATACAGTGTCAATCTCCAAGGAACTAAATTTGTCCAGCTCTCTAATGCATAGCATATGACTGAAAAGAACATGGCCTGACACAGATACACCTTAGTCTTCAAAATGACATCACTGCTCCTCAATAATTTGGAGAGATCTGACTACAGACTTTCCCAGTTCAATAAGTATTCTTATCTCTTGATTGCTAGTACCAAGCATATTGATTGCAGATCTAACTAAGATGAAATCATTGGCACTTCAATCTTTTTCCCATCTATCATGATGCCTATCGGTCCAGTAGCCAAGGATTTTTGTTTTCTTGATGTTGAAATGCAATCCATATTGAAGGCTGCAGGGTTCAACCTTCTTTAGCAAGTGCTTTAATTCCTTTTCACTTTCAGCAGGCAAGTTTATATCATCTGTATAACGAAGGTTATAGAAGCATCTTCCTCCAATCATGGTGCCACATTTTTCTTTATGAAGTCCAACTTCTTAAATAATTTTCTCAACATAAAGATTAAATAGGTATGGACAAAGAGTACAACCCTGATACACATCTTCCTTATTTTAAACTATGTAGTGTTCCCTTGCTCTGTTTGCACCATAACCTCTTGTTCTAGGTATAGGTTTCATATGAGGACAATTAAGTTTTCTGGGATTCTCATTCTTCTCAATGTTAGCCATAACTTGTTATGATCCACAAAGTAAAATGCCTTTGCATAGAAAATATAGTACAAATAGACATTCTTCTGGAATTCTTTGCTTTCAGTCAGAATCCATTCAACATTAGCAATGATATCCCTAGTACCATGGCGTCTTCTAAACCCAGCTTGAACTTCTAGCAGTTCTCTGTCCCTGTATTGTTCTAGCTATTTTTTTAATGATCTCCTGCAGTATTTTGATTGCATGTGATAGTAATGATATTATCTGATAATTTCCACATTCTGTTGGATCATCTTTCTGGGGAATGGGAACAAGTATGGATCTCTTCCTGTCTGGAAGCCAGGCAACTGTCTTCCAAATTTCCTGGCATTGACTATATCTGTCATTTGAGACGAAGGCCGGTTTTTTGCCATTGCCTTCAGTGTGGCTTAAACTTCCTTTATTACCATTGGCTCTGGATTATATGATATTTCCTGAAATATTTCAGGGTTGGCCAATTCTTTTTGGTACAGTGATTATGTATATATCCTCCATTTTCTTTTGATGTTTCCCGGGTCATTCAAGATTTTGCCCATAGCATCTCTCAGCAGTGCAACACAAGGCTTGCATTTGTTTTTTGGTTCTTTCAGCTTAAGAAATGCTGGATGAGTTCTTCCCTTTATATTCTCTAATTTTAGGTTTCTAGAAATTCAGTCATAGTAATTTGCTTTGTCTTCCCAAGCTGCCTTCTTAGGTATCTTATCAGTGTGGCCTCGCTATAAGTTGGATCAACACAGTTCCTGCAGCAATGGTCTTCAACCAGACAGAGACTGTGATGATGGTGAATTGTAGTGGACTAGATGGCACTTCAGTGACTAAGAACTTTCCAAAGCATGAACCAAACCGTCCTGATAACATATTCTTGCTAAAAACATGTCAAAATAAGGTAAAAATATTCTCATTCTCATTTCTTGAGAGCATGTTAAGCACAGAGTGGCTAATTGAAAGGTCAAGAGTTCAAACAAACCATGGCTCCATGAGAGAAAGAAAAGAGGTTATGTTTCCCTAAAAATGACAGCTTTGGCAGCTCCACGGAGTAATTCTCCTTTGCTGTATAGTGCAGGTAATTCAGAATTATTTCAAAGGCCAAACTTTTTCTCTTAAATTCTCCCTACAAATACTGAAATACATTTCAATTTATTAGAGAAAAACTGAGAGACTTTTGAAATTAGGAAATTTACCCAGATCACAACTACAGGAATCTGAATGCAAGTCCATATATCCATCTAATTCCAAGGCTGTATATTTTTACCTCCTAAACGGCTCTATCACTGACTGTTTAACCCTCTGTGTTTCCCAGTATAAACCAAGGCTCATTTGGGATTAAATCATCTTCATTAAGTAAGTTTTTCTTTTGGAAAGGACAGTCTTGACTCAATTTGCATTCTAAATATTTCACAGTGTCAAGGGAAAGTCAGTATTATACTCATTTCATGTGAGGAAGTTGGGTTCCTTGTCTGCTGAGATATCCATCTGGATTAAAACACAGTCAAGGTTTTCAGTTTCTCCTTTCTCTTGACTGGCTATAAGCCTGGGCAATGACACCCTCTGAGTGGCTTTCTGTGCTAGGATTCACACTCATGGGTCAAGAGGGAGATCATCTTTACTATCTTTGCTATAAGAAAATAACAATAGGAGTACATGAAACAGAAAGTAAGTAATAACAACTCATAAAAATTGGTTACTTTCAGCATTGTGGAATAAAAAAGGGAACATTTATTCACCACAATGAATCAGAAAATTAGAATGTGTCACAGCTTTTGATGACTGAGCTGAGGAATTGGGATGAACTCAAGTTCATTCTTCTGTCTAAAGGAATAAAGAGTCTGACAACAGGACAATAATGACCTACTGGACATGCTTTTGTAACATTGTCAATATTTCTTCTTCAACTACTAGCTCCAGAAGTTGGGTAGATTTATCCCTCTGTTTCCTATGGGTACAGATAATATTTTAAGATTCTTTTAATGTTCTAGAAGTATTGTGTTAATTAATTCTTATGTGTGGGAGTCATTCCAAATAGTAGGATGAAGATTTTTACCTTACTGATTTTCCTAATACCTTTCTGGTTTCTAGTGTTTTCAAAGGCTGAGGTACTACTGGATTTTTAGATTCACATGTCTCTCAGAATAAGTGCTAGCTTCATAGGTTTCTGTCAATTGATATTCCATCTTTCTCTGGATACATAATTTCTTTTATCTGACAGATTCAACAAATTTTATGCTGGATTTCATGACATTTCATGCACTCTGAATTTGGGAGTTTTAAAATTCTCTATTTTTCTGTCTTGCAAAAAGTTTACATTTTTGAACTCAGATGAGAGCATTATGCAGATGTATGTAGAGCGTGTGCAAGCTCCCTCTAGGGACTTTGAGGGCCTCTTGCAGACCAATCTGCTGAAGGATTTCATTCCTTTACCATTGACTCACAGCAATCCCATGTGACAGAGGAGAAGTGACAGAGTTTTCTAGTCTTACTCTTTATTGGAGTAGATCACAGAGTCTTTCTTCTGTGAAGATGCCAGGCAGGTTTGAACTGTCAACCTTTCAGCTATAAGCTAAGAACTTATCTGCTGCACCTCTGTACCACAAATGATTGTTTGCCTCTTTTAGTCTGCTTTTTGAAATATTTTTTATCTCTATCAAGAAAAATAATGAGGAAATCATTGGATTTCCTCATTGGATGCCTTATCATAAGATGATATAATAACATCCATGATGGACTTCTGTTTTTAAAAATGATATAGTAGATGATGAAATAATGATTAATGAAGAGTTGTTGTTGTTGTTATGTGCCATTGAGTAGCTTGCGACTCATAGCGACCCTATGTACAACAGCCCTAAACTCCGCTATGTCTTGTGCCAATTGCACTGTCTCTGACACTCCCATCCCGATTATCCCAGTCACTGAATCAATCCACCTCATAGAGGGCCTTCCCCTCCTGTGCTGTCCCTCTACCCTCCCAAGCATGATGTCCTTCTCCAAGGACCGGTCTCTCCTTACAACATGTCCAAAGTATGTTAGACGGAGCCTCAGAATCCTTGCCTCCAAGGAGCCACCTGGAATGAAGAGAGGACTTAAAAATCAAAGTTGACCTGTTAGATGTAGGAGTATTTCTGAGTCTAATGCACGGTTACCTTTGCCCTATTTTATGCTTTCTGATTGATCCTTACTGGTATTATAGGGCCTGAGAGATTAGAATGAAGAGAAATTCACAGCACTGTAAAGAGTGACAGAACAGAGCTGAAGGTAGTGTCAAGGCTGCATTTATTTAATACATTTAAAATGACTTCTTATCGTCTATTCCTAAAATAGACCCAACTTTTTAGCATGACACTCATAAGCCCTTTATAGCCTGTTGTAAACAACTTTTCCCCCCCACATTTCAGACTCTCAAGTTGTACATTTGTGGATTTCAGTAGATTGGAGAACCAAGGCCTTGACCTCTTGATACTCTTTAAGAGATACTGAAAAGGTCTGACATGGTTATCACATGCTCCAATCCATTAGAGGCATTTGGTCATGAAGTTGCACATAGCCTACTATTAGTGTCATTTGACACAAAAAGATTGTACCTATTATAGTACCAACCCTTCCTGGAATCCCTCAATGCATAAACACAGAAGGTAACATGTTAGTGGTACAGAGAGTTTTGGAATAAATATGGGTACAGTGGGAGAACGAAGGATACAAGTTAGTACAAACAGAAGGCTGTCTTAACTAAAATGAATCTTTCAGATGGTTAAAGATATTGTACAGGGGGAAAAATCATGACACAAAACTTACATCAAAGCTGTAAATTAAGCAAGTAATTACACCCAATAATATTTTAGATACTAAGCTGAGAGACCACCATGGGGAGAATCTATGTTGTAAGAAGAGTGCCCTGTGATAAAGATTGAAAAATGTTTCTTTGCTGCTTGCCACCCCCATTTGCTAAAGAGCATCCAGGACTCTTCACAATCTGGTCCCAATCAACCACCCTGGATTCATTGTTGTGTTTTGTTCTTTTCTTATTTTTTCCCCATATGACAGACTATTTGCTCCTCTCTGCACACCTGTGTTTCTGAGTCTTTGCAAATAGTTCAAGGATCATCTAAGGGCCCACCTTCTAGAAAGCCTCTCCCTTCCTCTTTCTCATTCCTTTGAAGCCTAAAATACTTTTGTTTACATAGCTACCACAGCACTTACTCTACTGGCAGGCATTTGCAGCACATGTATCATCTCTCCCTTTGGAGTGTGAGCTCCTTGAGGGCAGCAGTTGTGTTTTATACACATTTAAATCTCCCAAGCTACCATGGTGTCTTTAACATAGCTTAATACTCCAGTGTGGCTGAACAAATGCCATTTATTTTAGGAGATAAAAATGATAGAGAAAGGTTGTTAGATTGGTAAATAAATAGCACAGAGGGAGGTCAAGGGAAAGTGAATTTTAGAGTATTTTAGGAGTAGGGGCAAGATGAGCTTTAAGATTAGGAAAACTGATGTTCTTTATTCTTGGTCTAGCCAATGCTATGAGTCAGTTACTTTTTTAGGAACACATTTCAACCTCAAGGTTAAATGAACACAAATGCTCTGTCCATCAGCATATAATGAAAAAGCTGTGGCTATTTCCAAACCAGCACAGTGAAATTAAAATATGCAGTGTTCTTCTCAGAGGAACCATATACAGCAGGAGTTTACAGTCCAGAATAAGAGGTGCATTGCAAAGTGGACTAGGGGAGGGGAAGGAGAGGGAGGAAATTGTGAAACAATGAGTGAATAATTTTTTAAAAAAAAGAAAGTAAACTGGGAGAGTGGAAAGAGAGAGAGAGGCGGAGAAAAATGTGCAACAATGAATGAATGAATGAGTGAAAATCCAAATTTCCTGTAAATTTTTGTTAAAACCAAAATAAAAAATTTTTTAAAAGAAAAAAATCCCCTTGGCCATTCTGGTACTGAAAGAGCTGTAAAAACAAGTTTCTATATTTAAGAAAACCAGGATAATTAATCTTAAAGAAGAAGATAACTGAGGTGTATCTTTGCAGTTTTCTGACTATACAAAGAAGAAAATGATAACCTTTCCTTCCCCCATCGAATAGTAGGGCAAAATATCAAGCCCTCCAGTAAGACTTTAAGCTAAACTTAAAGATGATTGTCTAAAATGTGAAAGTAGTAAATAATCAAATAGCTTGCTAAAAGGATTATGAAATTTCTTTCTTCACAGTTCTTTAGAAAAAATCAGGATTCTCATCTACTTTGGATAGAAAAGGTACAAATTTGCCTATAGTTAGGAGGATGAATTCAATAGTTTCTGCAGTCTCATTTAACTCTGTGACTGCAAAACCTTTTGAAATGTTGATCCTAAAAATGATACAGAATCACAGCATAGTAGAGTAAAACACATTCCACAGTTTGACGTATAGAGGACAATACAGGTAATATTGAAGTTATTAAAATCTCAAAATAGTATATTTGATGTCTATATATAGATTCAACTTGCCAAGCACAAGTATAACTGCAGGAGAACACACTGGAAACAACTATAGTTCTAACAGAAAGGTTGACTAGAGTAAAATCATCCAACAATTAATTTTTCATGTCTAAGAAATTTAGCTGAATATTTCATAAATATGGTACGAACAGGTATATAAACTCAATTTACAAGGGAAAAAAAGTTCAGAAAATAGAAAAGGACTCACTATTCTTCCCAGGAACTATCTTCAAAGACCTCACGGGAAGCAGTGAGCAATTCCTTTTAAATGACCAAGATGGGTCCCATACGATTAAGAATGTAACTCTAACAGACTTAGAGGCTCTCACAGTGGTTTTCATGTCTATTTACCTTGAAGCTTTGGAACTCAGCTGAAGTGTCCATTACATACAGCACACAGGGTTAGATGAACAGTTCCAATGACCTTGTCTGAACCAATTTCATTTAAAGCAATTTGCCACATTTCTTAAATAGAATATGAGCCCATTCTATCTATGGCCCAGTTTTGGCCTGGGTCACTGAACTATTGCCCAACTCTTATAAGCAAAGCACTAACACGTACCAATCAACAGGCAGCCCATAGCAGAGGCATCATGAAGGTCAAAATACACACACATAAGAAATTGGCAGTACATGATAGAAGAAAGCTATTTCTAAAGATGGACTTTGGCTATTAAAGGCTTTTGAGTGTTATTCAACTTTTGTTAGGGGGAAAAAATCAGTTGCAAAGCAAATTGTAAAGATCTAGTTAGAAAAAGAGACTGAGAGAAATACACTTTTATTTTGTAACCCATTATTTTTATAAGAACACAAATCAAAAGGATAAACTATGCCAACTTCTTCATAGCCGACTCATTACAGGTTATTGTTCTTGTCTTCACTAATGACTTCTTGAGGTCGGTTATTACTGTAATTAGGAATTGGGAGGATATAGACCTACAAGCTTTCAAAAGAAATATTTTGTTCGGTACGACGATGGAAAACAAAGTCAGAATTAAGTGAAGATTGACAACCACCTAGGACAATGGTCTGTTCATACAGCTATTCCTCATGCTGCTTCAAATGACTCAAAAGTAGTGCACAACAAAGATGTTACGCTACCCAGTCACTTGAAATTTGAAAATTACAGCACTACAAGTTGATAGCATACGCTGTTAGAATGCATAAAGCTTACTTATGTCCTGTCTCCCTCTTTCTACCTCTTCTTAGGTCCAAGTCCACATTCCTGTGAGCAATCAGGGATTGCTGCTTTTGGAACACGTTCAGCCAGATCTCCATCTCCTCCAGTTTACTTTCATTTATCTAAATTTTCTTATTCTGTATCATTCTTCCTACAATGGGGTCTGTGTCTTCTCGTCTCTATCTCTACAAGACTCAAACTCAAGAGTTTTTCTTTACTGACATGTCTTCTGTAGCTAGCATGTATTTGAGTGTGGTGGTAAAGGCAGGTTTCCCTTTGACTCTTCAAACAGTTCAAGTATACTTCAAGAGCTCAGATGCTTTCCCACCCAATGGAAGCAATTTGCCTATAGTTCAACAGCAAAAATCCACACACATATACACATGTGTATCTCTCTCTCTCTCTCTCTTTCTCTCTCTCTCTCACACACACACACTATTCCTTTCACAACTCAAATGAAAACACATTGCCGGTAAGTTGGAACCAATCTGTAGTTGCCCTTCCAGTAGCTTTCTGAGGCTGTAAATTGCACACGAGGGGCTTTTGCCCACCTTTCTCCCTTAGAGCTGCTGATGGATCCAAATCATCAGAACAGTGCCACCTTTGGGTCAGCAGTGCAACTCTCTATGGCAATGTCACCAGTGTTCTCTGTTTCTCTTTTTTTATTTTTCTTTGAGTAGTCCTCTCGAAAGGCATAAATATTTTGGGCCTATCTGTGCATATCCTTTCTATAGTGTCGTCTTTACTGATATTAGACTAATTTAGGTAGAAACATAAGAAATTATCTATAAAGAAACTTTTTAGCATAATGTTAATGGTGTTTCCTTGTGGTTTATTTCCATTGGTTTCTGACTCCTTATTAACATAAGTTCAAGAAGACTCCTATCATCTATCTATCTATCTATCTATCTATCTATCTATCTATATCTATTCATCTATAATCTATTATCGATTATCTATCTATCATCTATCTATCATCTCTATTCATCTATCAGTTTATTATCTATTTATCTATCTTTGTGCCCTTGATTACTATACTAGTGAGACTTTCTTATTAATCCTTGAATTTTTTTTTATTCATTTATTAATGTTCCAAGAATTGAAGAATGTTTTGTCTTGCTCTTTAACCTCCCACTCCAGGAAAGAATTAGGCCGTAAACAACCTAGTGGGAACCCGGCAGGCCAAACCACGGCTGAGCTCATCTCAGCAGGCAGGGAACCCTGGCAGTGTGTGAAACACCGTGAAACACAATTATGAAAATCGAAAGAATTCACTTGCATATGTGGAAAGAAATTATGTTGTTTCAAAGCTGAGTCCTGGGAAGTAAGGCACATTAAATGAATCTGAGCAACATAAGATTTTTTCAAAGGGTCAGAGGAGGTAGGTTTCGAAAAGTGCCAGATTTACAGCTTTCTCAAACGCCTGATTCATTTTCAGGGTCTGACAATGGCCTGCACCAGACATTTGCAGGAAGTCCATTTGTCTCTGACCAATGAAGCCCAAAGAACTCACTGCACAAGAGGGGTAATTTCTTGTATCCAAAAGCACTCAATTTATGCCTCAGAGTCTGAGGGTTCAGAGCTTGCTTTTAATTTTATAAGACTGTACATGCATGGTTCCTCCTGTAGGATTTGGGCCTGAGGAAGTGACCCACCCATAACTCCACTCAGCTAATTAGCCCCACACTGAGCTCTGGATTTTTTTTCTTCTCATTTTACACATCCACTCAATGATTTAAATGACCCTCACAGCAGTATGATCAGATTATTTCCCCCCCCCTTTTGGTGAGAAAAGCACGCTAGTGGGAGGAGCAGGGATAGATCTGCCCTAATTCAAAACAACAGTGTGGCTCTCAAACATTACCAAAGAGCATTTTACCAAAGGATGCAGAGATTTTCAAAGGAACTGAATGAACCGCTTTCACGCCATATGCCATTCACCCAACTTCCTGGAGTTTTCATTTTAAATAATCAATCTTGTTGTTGTTAGCTGCCAAAGAATTGGCCCTGACTCAAGGTGACCTCAGTCACATTGAAATTGCATGGTTGAAGCTAGGCCTTTACCACCCTCCAAGCCCCCTCCATATTAGTCTGCACGTTCTCCTGGAGGCTGCTCAACATCATAGCAACAAGCAAGCTTCCACTGACAGATCAGTAGTGGCTGTGTCTGAGGTGTTCTGGTCACCTGCTTGGACGGCTGGAATCCTATCACTGAACTCCCGCTGCCATTAAACAATACTGTTGCTATTGTGAGGGGTCACCGAGTTGGTTCTGACTCACACAGACCCTACGTTACAACAGATCATCACAATTGTTGCTGTGTTTGGGTCCATTGCTGCAGCCTCTGCATTAATCCATCTGGTTGAGGGTCTTCCTATTTTTTTGTTGAGTCTATTTTTCCAAGTAATATGTCCTTCCCTGGGGACTAGACTTTCCTAATAACATGCCCAAAGTATGTGAGAAGTCTTGCTATCCTTGAGATGCTTCTCAGGAGTATTGCAGCTGTTATTTCTTCCAAGGCAGAATTTCTCATTCTTATGACGGTCCATGGTATTGTCAACATTCTTCACTAGCACCATGATTCAAATGTATTTGGTCTTTGGTTTTCCTTATTCATTGTCCTGCGTTTATAGCATATATATCAATTGGAAACCCAATAGCTTAAGTCAGCAAAACGTTAGGCTTCAAAGTGATGTCTTAAGTTCTAACTCTTTAGAAGCCTTTTTCAGTAGCTTTGTCCAGTGCAACACCACATTTGATTTCATGGCTGTTGATGCCATGAGTGTTGATTGTGGATCTAATTAATCAATTTGTTGTTAGGTGCCAATAATTAGACATTATAAATATTGAGATGGAGGAGGTTTATCTACATTCAGAACATTTAAAAAAAATCTTACTGGAAAAAGAAAAGAGGCCTGTGACCTCTTTCCCTATCTTTAAGAATGGCATTTTTATTTCAAGGAACAGACTCCTATTTTTTCCCCCCAGATTTATTTTTCCTAAAGTGAATGCTCTGAAAACCTAAGATGATCACTGTTTTCTCACTTTTCAACAAGATGAGAAAAGTGAACATGATGATGATAGGTCATTTAATGGAATCAGTTTGTCAAAGTCATGAAACTGAAAAAGATTTTACAGATTATGTTCACATGCTAAAAAAAGGTAAATTTAACATAATATATATAGAGAGTGGTTCTGTCATGGCAAAAGAAAGGAATGTTATTAATTTAGCAAATACTTTAGGTTCTGCTAACAACCTCCATGGAAAAAATCACAGACTTCTATTCTGGACACACAAATGAAGCCAGATGAGCTCTAGTGCTTATTTGAAGTTATCACTATAGCGATTAGATCTTAAAAGTCCGTCATCTGTGGTACTTAATAGAAAAATCTGGGGTTATTTCTCTCAATTCTACCAGTATTTGGCTTCGGAGTTTTGAGATTTATTCATTAAAGGACAAGAAAATAACCTCTGAATTCTTGATCTTGGGCAAACTATCAGGTCTTTCCTGTTGTCAAAAGCATGTGTGGCAAATTGGTTCATCATGGTAGGACTTGGATAGACAGCATGCAAGCATCATAGGAAATGTCTACTATCTTTTCCTTTACAAACTGATTAATGTATATACTTTTAAGTGCCCAGGAATCCTGCATTTCTTGCACAGGGGACAGTCAGTAGAAGAGGAAATTTACCTAATATCTAAAATTTTCATGTGCTGTGCTCTAAATCCTAATTTTGGAAATGAAGAGCTTGTAAAAGGTTCTAAAACATATTCATAATCCCCCAAGTGTAGCAGCAAATTGAGTGTTGGGTGGGCAAAACTGGCCCAGGAAGCAAAATAAGGCATTGTGTTTTTTTCCTGTATATTGGTCAAAAGTTTTTATTTCATATACAGCCCAAGTCATGCTGTTACCTCTGTGCCTTCAGCCTTAGCCCAGCACTGTTAAGTCTGGGTTGTAATGATTTCCGATTTTTTCACCCTTCATTTTCTCAGGATCATTGATACTTATCATTCTAAAGTCTTTACCATAGTTTCTAAGTTATCATGAATTTGCTTGAGTCTTAGTTGACTCTATGGCACCTAACAACAACAAACGTACGTCTCCACATTGCCTTGCTCCTCATTTTCCATCGCTGTTTCGCAAAACTGGTCCTCCTGACAATAAAATAGGGTCATCCTAGGGTATGGCCAACATAAATATAGGGTAGAAATAGGGATGGAAATGTGATTGGAAAAGAATAAATTTATAAAAGCTTATCATTACTTTATCAAAATCGACTCTCCTGTTGGAAAAATACTTGTGTTTATAACTGAAGATGATAGAATTTCTGAACTTGAGCTAGCTCAGAAAGAGCAATAATATGTAGAGCATTGCCCTGATAGTGAGTGAGTCACCTGAAGATCCTTAAAAATGTATATATGCTTTTGTTTAAGGACCAGAAATGTTTAATATCACCTTGTAGTCATTTCTTCATTTAATAGATTCCCTCCCCTCAAGGGCCTATTATGAGTTAGAGAGCTTTGGTAGCCTAGCCTAGTGGATAGACAGTTATGCTACCAACTCAGTAGTGGATAGTTTGAATCTACCAGCTAGAAAGAATCTACTAGCTACTGGAAAAAAGATTCACAGTCTCCTCCCATGTTATTTACCACCTCTGAAAACCTGCTGGAGAGTCAGCTATGAGTCAATTCTGACTCAATGGCAATAATTTTGAGGTTTGGGTTTTTAAAAAAATATGCTTATTTTTAAATACAGATTTTTCTCCCCCTACACTTTCCTTCATTGACATTATGTTGCATACAATCATTCCCATATATTTTGTTTCACAAAATTAAACATATTGAGGTTTTTTAAAAAGTTACTGGTTTCTTTGCTAATCATTCTCTACCACTGCTCTCAAAAATGCAGACCTCTAAGGTTCAGTATCATTTTTGAAATAAAGGAATTATATTATTTCCTCTGCAAAAAACCCCCCAAAACCAACCAACCAACCAACCAACCAACCAACCAACCAACCAACCAACCACCTGCTTCATCCTATTATTTATTGAATTACATCCTCCAAAAATATGTGTAAAATTGCTTACACTACAATTCCCAGTATTATATAATTATCCTACATTTTGTGATCTGATGTAATTATCCTAAGTGTTATAAATTTTCTAGCCTCTATGATGTACTAAGGTGTGCCTAATCCAGACCATGGTCTTCACAATTACTTGCTATGTATCAGAGAACTGGACAATGACTAAGGATGATAGAAGAATCCATGCCTTTGAATTGCGGTGTTTAAGAAGAATCTTGAACATATCATGGACCACCAGGAAAACAAATAAGTCTCTTGTGGAGAGGGTGAAACCAAGTTTCTCCTTGAAGGGTAGGATTCTGAAGCTCTATCTTACATACTTTGGAGATGTGGTCAGGAGGGAACAGTCCTTGGGGAAGGACATAATGCTTGAAAGGGCGGAGAGACAGCGCAGGAGAGGAAGGCCCCAGATGAGATGGATTGATACAGTAACTGGGGCAAGGGATTTGGGTTGGTGTGTTGGAATCAGTGAGACTGGTTCAGGGCAGGGCAGTCTTGAGAGCTGCTGTACGTAGGGTCACTATGGGTCGCAAGTGACTCAATAGTGCATAACAACAATCACAACATGTTAATGGCACTCTGGTGACCTAGTGGCAAGAAGCTGCACTACAATCTCAAAGGCACATGGTTCATGGCCACCAGCTGCTTTGCAGAAGAAGGATGGGCAATCTCTTCCTGTAAGATTAATTGCCTCTGAAAACCCACTGGAGGGTCATCTATGGTCGGCTCTGACTCGATGGTAAACAAAAACAACAACATCAACATGATGTCAATAAGGTAGGTTTAGTTGCTATGTTAATTAGGCAGAGCAATAGGTTGTATCTTGAGTTAATTGTTTTGAGTAGGTTAGCAGAAACTAGAGAGACCTCAACAACAAGAAAGAAGAAGAGCTGGAAATCCCTATGCTGTGAGCTTCATAGACCCAGGGGAAAACTGATGCTGAGATGCATGGAGATCTTCAAGTTAAGCGGCTGGGCTTATAGATGTTGAGGGGAGACAAGGACTTTCTCGCAGAGATGACACAGAGAGAAAGCCTTGCCATAGACTTGGTATCTTGAATATGAATTTACAGCCTCCTTCATGGTGAAAGAATAAATTTCTGTTTGCTAAAGTCAGTCACTTATGGTGTTTCTATTAGGACAGCATTAGGTAACTGAGATACATCCTAATACACATCTTAGAGAGCTTTTATGTCTCCATTATCATTGATGAGTTATTAGTCAACTTTAGACAAGTTATCAATGTCCCTGTTTGTAACAACCACCCTTTTTCTTGCTCCTGGTTTGCTTCTTTTCCATTACCTTGGGACATCCACTAAGCCCTTCATGAATGACTTCTTCACAGTTTATATCATAAACACAGTTAATGTCTACATAGGTAAGAAACTCCAGACACGTTTTTTCTTTCTTAAATAACTAGAGAACTATTTAAGGTTTTGAAATGGATCTTCATGATCTGAAGCATTCCCACCACCACCCACCACCACCCCGCCCCAAACAACTAATGGGGCCTTAGTCTCTAAGAAGCATATTTTGAGTTAAGGGAAATGATAAGTCACTGCAATACTTAGATACAGTACTTACTATTCTCCAGGGTAGAATAATGTCAGCACACAGCAGAGGACCACACTGTCACTCAAGTAATTTCAGTTTCAGAAATAACTTAATGGAGGATAAATTTCCCTGTTACCTATGCTCCTTGGCTACTCCTCCATTGTATTTTAATTTTTTTCTGAACCTAGCTGTCTTAAGTAAATGCCAATGGCCACACTGGAAAGAACACTAACTCCTTTTCAACTCATTAGACTCCCCTTGCCCGTTCCTCATATGCCTTAGAATTCAGGTGTCCTAGCTCTGATGGCTGAGAGCTAGAGAGTTACCATGGCAAGCCACCAAATATTCTGCGGGGAAAAGATGAGTTATCTCCTCCTGCTCCATTTACTGCCTCAATTTTCATAGGGTCAACTATGAATCAGTTCTGACTCAACAGTTCACATAACAGTTACGGGTAAAGAGATGTGTTTCCAACCTAAAGGCAGATGGTTTGGATCCACTGGCTGTTTTGAGTAGGCAGTCTCCTCCTGTGTAATTTACAGGCTCTAAAAACTTGCTGGAAGGTCAGCTATGAGCCAGTTTGATGTTAACTCGACAGCAATGAGCTTTTCTGTTCACATGCCTTATGAAAAGAAATGGAGGGATTTTATGTATGTACAAAGCAGGAAATGTTCTTTCTCTAGTCTTTTAGATAAATTTTCTTCTTATATGAACAATGGTGATGGAATTATAAATGTCATTGTTCTTCCTCCATTTTAATACCCTTTATTATCTTGCATAAAAAGAAAGGAATGAAAATGTACATGACTACAATCAATCTCTTTTTAAAAATTCAGCTTTCATCTTTTCTAAATAATGGAGGAATTTAATGAATTCAACATGCAGTTTACTCATATATTTTGAATTTTAACAAAGTAAAACCAAATAATTGCTTCAATTCTTCTAAGGCTTGCCATAGCCAGTGTTGTTGTTTATTGTTGTTACGTGCCCTCGAGTCACTTACGACTCATAGTGATCTATGTTCAATAGCTCTGAACTCTGCTCTATTTTGAGACAATTTTATTGTCTCCAAAACACCTACCCCCGTTACTGTAGTCACTGAGTCAATCCATTTCACCCAGGGTCTTCCTCTCTCTCGCTGTCCCTCCACTTTTCCAACCATGATGTCCCTCTCCAAGGACTGGTCCCTACTAGCAACATGACCAAAGTATGTCAGACGAAACCTCAAAATCCTTGCCTCTAAGGAGCAGTCTGGTTTCACCCTCTCCAGGTTAAACCTGTTTGTTCTTCTGGCCATCCACTGTATATTCAATACTCTTCTCCAGCACCACAGCTCAAAGGAATCTATTCTTTTTCTATCATCCCTAGTCATTGTCCAACTTTCTGATGCATAGCACATAATTGCAAAGACTATGGCCTGGATCAGGTGTAACTTAGTCTTCAGACTGACATTGTTCTTCAGTACTCTGGAGAGGTTCCTGAGAACTGGACTTTCCCAATGCAATTGGTCTGTTGATTTCCTGGCTGTTGGTACAAGAGTGTTGACTGTGGAGTCAAGCAAACTAAAGCTTTTAACAATCTCAATCTCTTCATCGTCCACCATGATGCTGTCAATGGGTCCAGTGGTGAGAATCTTTGTTTTCTTGATGTTGAGCTTCAATTTATATTGAAGGAACACTCCCTATACCATCACTGGGAAAGCATTGGTGGTGGGAGAACTTAAGATAATGAAAGATCCAAGACCCCAGGGTCAGTGACTAAAGGGGTTGGCAGGTTGAAGGTGATGTTAAGATGCTGAGACAAGAGGGACTAATCTGTTGGATAGTCTATAGATGTTTGGTGGCAGTGAGAAGGATAATTTTATAGAATAAATTGCTATAGGAAGAGGCCATTGTGTAGACTAGATGGGATGGATGTCAAAATCAACCATAAAGTGAGTCTGAGGGGGCTAGAGAAAATGGAGATACCACGTTTTTATTTCCTCACTGACTTGCCTTCTACTCTAGTGCCCTTTCTCTTCCATCACTTAATAATCACTCCTTTCCCTTTCCTTTTTGCTTCTTTAAACTTGTCTTGTGAACTGGGTGAAAGTTTAGAGAGCTGATAAGTTCCCCATTCATATACATTTGTTTCATGACATCGATTGCAATCCCCGCAATGTAACATCATTTATCCCACTTCTTCATTGTATTTTTCATTTCATTCCTTCTTTTCTAACTCTTTCTCTTTTCTAAATGTTGTCTTCAGGTATGCAGTTCATAAATTCATGAATGCTGCCCTGGGGATCTTGAATGGCTTATTCTGAGTAGTTCACACCCCCCCTCCCAATCTTCTTGTTCACCTTATAGATCTGTCTCTCTTCTTTTTTACATTCTTTTCTTCACTTCTTTATAGCAAAGGAACATTTAGAAACAATTTTAGGGGACAGTAAAATTTGAAAAACATAGTGTAGGAAAGATATGATCATGTATTCTACATTTATATATAAAAGAGACAACAACTCATACTTGATAGACTAAGAACTAGAAACTGGGACTTTTGAGATTTAAAAAATTCATGGTATGTCTGGTCATATTAATCTCCAGACCAGCTGGTTTTTAGTACTGTTAGAAAGAGCTATAATAGGATCAGAGGTAGAGAGCAAAGAGGGAGAAATGGAATTTTATAAGGATACACACTTATAAGGAAAAAGGACATCTCTAGTGTTTTCTACTGAAATTTCTTCAAAATTATTATTTGAATTTATATAGCAAAAACTATCAAGAAAACAACTTTATGAATACTCGCAGGATTTGGGGAAACATTAAATCCTGTATATTATGTTCATCACCGTGCATTCAAGCAAGTAAAGGATAACTAGAGCATGGTATCTCACAGGGAATAATAATGGTTAGTTACTTTGCCAGTCTGACACATGGAAGCCGACCATAGATGCATAGTCCCCTCGTAATCACCATAGAGACACATTCAGGCTCATGTCTATGCATAGAGGGTGAGGGATTAGCTCTATGGTACTGTTTGTGGGGTTCTTAAAAACATCTCTAAGCAAGCCTAGTGTTCTTGGCAAAAAGAAAATCTAAGACTAAGCTTATGGGAATACTTTATTTGGTCACTTAGTGAGGGAAAGGTTCAAAGATACATAGCATTCTTTACCTAGGGACAGGAAGATCAAAAAGAAAGGGAAACACAGGGAGGAAAAGTGAATGGCAGGAAAGGTATCTGCTCTGGAGATTTGAACAGAACAAAAGTTTTTAGCTGCCATCATCAAGCTAGTCCCTGACTCATGCTGATCCTATGCTCCAGACAAAATACTGTCCACTCCTGTGCCACCTCCATGATGAATCTCTGATTGGGTCATTGCTCTCCACAGGCTTCTCACTGGTGTATTTTTTCCCCCAGCCTTTCTTCTATACTAGAAACTCCACTGAAACCTCTTCAGTATCATCAAACCCAGAGTTACTCATTGCCTTCTCTCTTGTGTTTTTTAAGGTTTTTTTTTAGTTTATTTTAAAAAATGTGACTTTAGTGAAAGTTTATAGAAAAGTTGGATTTTAATTCATTCATGGTTGCACATTTTCCTCCCTACCCATTCACCCTTTTTTTTTAAAAAAAGAAGCAAATCATTCATTGTTGCATAATTCCCCCCACCCAACCCCACTCCAGTTCACTTTTATTCTGGACTATTGTCACCTCTTATTCCGGACTATTGTCATACAAATAATGCCTAATCATATATTCCTTTTACATCTTCCTTCATCTGTTTCAATGTGGTGTTTATTATTTATCCCCTCTTTTCTTAGTTTCCCCCCAACCCCCATGTCAGTCCTGCTTTATAACAGTGGTATTATACAGAATTAGTCCTTTTATGATGGAGATATTTTGCTCTGTATAATGTCCTTCAGGGCCACCCATGTTTTGTAATATTTTACAAGTTCCTTGTTTTTAAGTGCTGTATAGCATTCCATTGTGTGAATGTACCATTGTTTTTCCTATCCATTCATTTGTTGAGGGGTACTTGGGTAGTTTCCATCTTTGGTATTGTGAATAACACATCAATAAACAGGAATGTGACCAATCCAATCACAAAATGGGCTCTGGCTATGAATAGGCACGTCACCAAAGAGGACCTTCTGATGGCAAATAGTCACATGAAGAAAATTCAAAATCCCTAGCTATTAGAGAGATGCAAATCAAAACAACTAGAAATACCATCTCACCCCAGTAACAATAGCACATTTCAACAGGGCAGCAAACAACAAATGCTGGTGAAGTTGTAGAGAGACTGGAACTACTCACAGTTGGTGGGAGTGTAAAATGGTACAACCACTATGAAAGACCATCTAGAGCTATCTCAGAAAGTTGGAAATGGAAATACCATGTGACCCAGTAATTCCACTCCTAGGAATATACCCTAAAGAAACTAGAGCTTCCACCCAAACAGATGTATACTCATTGCTTTTGAATTTGAACCAAGTTATAGCTGACCCTCCAGTGGGTTTTCAGAGTCTGTAAATCACAAGGGAGGAGACGGCTCATCTTTCTCACATGGAGCAGCTGATGGATTTGAAACACCCACCTTTGGGTTGACAATATAACTCCTTAACCAGTAGACGACCAGAGCCCCATTTCTGCATCACAGAAACATAAATCACCACTGAATATATAAGTGGCAGCTGCATAGCAGGTGTGCTGGCTGGTAATCAAACCTAGCTTCTCACATTGTTCTGTGTCATTGAGTTGGAAGCAACCCATAGCTGACCCCCGGTTGATTTTCAGAGGCTGCAAATCACACAAGAGGATACTGCAAGTTGGACTTCTTACAGTACTATTGGATCAAATGCTGACTGGGAAATGGTTGAATATTGATTAATTCTTTTCTGGTACAGTGATTCAGTATATTCTTTCCATCATCTACCCACCCCTCACTTTAAAAAAAATATACTGGTTTATTTACAAAGTTCATATACATTGTTTTTCACACCAGATCTTTCTCATTTCTTCACACCCTCCCCCATCAAATTGTGCAACTCTATGATTGCTCCGCCCATCCTCAGCCCTCTGCTCCCCCCACCCCTGGATCCTCAGACTCATTCTACATTAATGGTCTTCTATAATATTTGTCCTTATGGACTGAATTTGTTCACTTAGCATAATGCTCTCTAGTCCTCACCAAGTTACACAGTAATTTACAAAATCATTGCTCCTGCATGTTGCATAGTATTTCATGGTGTGAATATACCATAATTTCTCAGTCCATTCCACTGTGGTTGGACATTGGGGCTGTTTCCATTTTCTTGTGATAGTGAATAACACTGCTATAAATATTGGGGTAGGAGTCTCCGTTTGTGCCTCCGTTCTCATTTTACTGGGGACTATGCCAAGCAGTGGAATAGCTGGGTTATATGGAATGTCTATGTTCAGCTTTTTGAGGAAGTGCCAACTTGTCTTCCAGAGTGGTTGTACCATTTTACAATCCCACCAACAATGTGTCCCTTTTGGTTTTCTAACTCCAGGTCTTTGTATATTTCATTATAATCTGTTGTTTTGTCTTCTTGAACTGCCCTTTGAAACTTTTTTAGCTCTCTCTGTTTCATTTCTTCCTTTAGGTTTTAGTATGTTCAAGAACACGTTTCAGGGTCTCTTCTGACATCTATTTTCTGACATCGTATCACTGACAGCATTTCACTTCAGGATAGATCCTGAAATATTCTTTTTGAGGATGAATGTGATATCATTCCTTGTCAATTTGTCATTCTTGGCATATGAGATCATATGATTGTCTGACTCAAAATGGCAAATATCAGTCCATTTCTGTTCAGTAATGCCTAGGATATCGATTTTTATACATTCTATTTCATTTTTGACAACTTCCAATTTTCCTGGATTCAGACTGTGTGCCTTCCATGTTCCAATTATTAATGGATGTTTGTAGCTACTTCTCATCCTTTTCAGTCATGCCACATTAGCACGTGAATGTCTTTTATTGAGTAAAATCTGTACTTCATCTGTGTCATCAACGCAAAGTCTACTTTGAGGAAGAAACTCTACCAGCTACATATTTAGTACCTTCCAACCTGAGGGCTTATCTCATGGTACTGTATAGATCAATGTTCTGCTATTATTCATGAGGTTTTTGAGGGTCAACTATTTAAAAAATGAATGATCCATCTTACTTTTTACTTTAACTTAGTTTGGAACCCCCCTTAGCTCCACCAGAACCTTTCTACCATCGTGGTGTACACAATACTGGTGACATAGTTTTCAATATCACAGCCTGGCATACTATGCTGGTATTTGCAATACCAGTAACATAGCTTTCAATATTACAGCAACATACATGTCACATACAGAATAGAGCCAATGGACTGATGTATGGTGGTCTAAAAGAGTAGAGAAAAGTAAGAGAAATGAAGAATGATGCTTTGAGGAAAACATGAGTACAATTTAGAATCTGAGGCTAAAAGTTTTGTTGTTGTTGTTTTGTTTGGTTTTTTAATGCTGCCTGTCAAGATAATCAGCATTGCACCATGGGAGGACTTGTTTCTTCTTTTATCACACACATAGGTAACATTCTCTTCTTAGAGACAGGCATTTTATTATCTCAGTGGTAAAACGGCAACCTTAAACCAATGGCAAATTGGGAATGAATCTTTCACTTCTATGCTGCCTCATCTTTGCCTTCAAAGGTGTTCACTACATTGGTAATGCTGCTGGGAGGTGTGATGGAAGATATATATGGTGGGGGCAGCCTCCCTACTGGGGGATATAAACCCAATCCAAAGCCATTGTCATGAGTTAATTCCAATACACAATGAGCCTATAGGGCAGAGAAGAGCTGTATCATCAGGTTTCTGAGTCTATAAGTCTTTATAGAAGCACTCTGCTGCCTCTTTCTCCCAAGGAACAATTGATGAGTTCAGATTGTCAACTCTGGTTAGCAGCCAATTATCTTAACCACAGCCCCTCAGAAAAAATGATTTTACCTCTCACCCCAAGTTTCTTCTTTTTTCCCCCTCTTGTTTACACTTTTCTTCCAGATAATCAATCTCCAATTACTTCTCTGTTACCTAAACCCTTATGATTGTTAATTTTAAAGACATCTACCAGCTCATGTGGCCAGAAGGGACTGGTCCTTGGAGAGGAAGACCCTGGATGAGAGGGATGGATACAGTAACTGGGGCAATGGGGGTAGGTGTGTTGGGGTCAGTGAGACTGGCTCAGTACAGGGTGGGCTTCATAGGATTGCTTGTAAATAGGATTGCTATGAGTCGCAGGAGACTCAGCAGTATATAACAACAACAACAAAGCAGCTCCATTAATTCCCTCACCAACAGTCTTTAACTGGACCTTGCTAGTACTTGTGTGCAGATGGACATAGGCCTATGTACTCCCCTCAGTTGCTTTAGCAACTCAGCTGTGTAGCAAGGCAGGAGAAAATCATGAATATCTACAGCCTGGTGCTCTTCCAGGGCCATGGCTTCCAAGTAGAGTTGGGACCTCAGAACTTTGGGACTCTTATATGTCCTGGTCATGTTCCTTTCTTATTCTCTGAGTTTTCATTTATTACTCTATTTAACCCACACCCTGCCTTTCTCATTTGCAGTTATTAAGCTTACCTTCTTTTACAGAGAGAGAGAAAACAGAGTCCCCCACCAAACCCAGGGTCATTCACACAACTCTTCTTGTACCAAGCCCACCTGTAACAGTACAGATTCAACTCTCTATACCGATGTTGTCCTCCAGAGTCTTACTATGCTGATTTTTTTCCTTCTTGCATCTGTATTTTCAATCATTCTTTCTATCAACATGCCCCAGCTACTCTAATCTGTTGTTGTTGTTGTTATGTGCCTTCAGTTGCTTGCGACTCATAGCGACCTAACAGAAAACAATACATACCAACAACACACTAACAACAGTCAATCAATGAAAGCTACTGCTCTCACCTTTCCCTCTTCTATCTCCTCTAAACTTCTTAAATTGAAAGTCTGGATTTTCCCAAACTAATTCAAAACCTCTGAGCTGCTGGTTCTTTAAGGTTATTCTTCAATCTCATAATTTTATTTGTTTCTCAATAAAGTCGCCTTTGCTGAGGTATAAGGATTTGAGGTGATGTTCAGTGTACTGTCTTGTGTGGCTAATTAAAAGGTAAGCTGCTTGAATCTATGGTCAATTACTCATTTCACGTTTACAGCCTCATTTATAGCCTGAGGGTAGCTATCAGTTGGAATTGACTCAATGATAGTTTGTTTGTTTATTATTTATAGTCCATTCTTAAATCCAGGGAGCTCTAGTAGCCTGGTGGATAAGGAGTTGTACTGTCAACCCAATGGCAGATGGTTCAAATCCACTAGAAACTCTGCCAGAGAAAGACGAGCACTCTCTTCCTGTGTTAGCTGAGTTGGTTTTGGCTTGATGGTGGTAAGTTTTGGTTTTTTATTTTTATTCCCCAATGTTGCTATTTAGTCAGGTTTGCTGAGGTATAAAAAGCCCTGGTGATAGAGTGGTTAAACATTTGACTATTAACCAAAAAGTCAGCAGTCTGAACTCAGTAAATCACTCCAAACGAGTAAGACAAGTCAGTCTGCTCTTCTTAAGATTTCCAGCCATGGGACCCCAACGTGACAGTGACTCCTTCAGTGCCATGAGGCAGAAGTCACTCAATAGAAAAGCATTTGATTTTTTTTTATTGAGGTATAACCAACACGCAATGTAAATTTGTCTGTTTTACAGTTCCCTATGCATTTTCACTTCTGTGTCAGTTTTCTGATAACTACAAAATAAAGCCCAAATCCTTTTCTTCAAATTTTTTCAGAATCTTCCAGCGGTCTCCCCTATATATTTTACTGTCTGGCCACACTAGGCTACTTCTTGCTGTTGTTGTTATGTGCCATCGAGTCGTTTGCGACTCATAGCGACCCTATGTACAATAGCCCTAAACCCTGCTCTATCCCGTGCCAATCTCATTGCCTCTGACACACCCATCCCGATTACCCTAGTCACTGAATCAATCCACCTCATAGAGGGTCTT